>NC_034195.2:55800180-56082123 GCF_002021735.2 Oncorhynchus kisutch
CTTCGTATTGGGTGAGAATACTGTTCTGTTCTGCTCTGTTATGCTGTGTTATGTTATGCTCTGTTATGTTATGCTCTGCTCAGTTGTATTCTATGCTGTCTAACCGATTGCACAGCAGGGTTTTGTGCACAGCAGGGTTGGGATCAACTCCATTTCTGAAATTCCAATTGTCCTCATTGCTTACAATTGGATTGGAATTTATTTTTACTACCTGAATTAGTGGATTTGACTCTTTCAAACACTGGTGCTCAGTAATCATTTAGCCACTCACTCTCAGGCCACAAGTCAATACTTCTCAAGCACAAACAACCCCCTTTTGACAGACGTCATCAACAATTCTGAACTTCCTCTCTACAAAAACTTTAGCAGGTTACAAATAAACACAGTGCGGTAGTGTAATAGGTTACAAATAAACACAGTGCGGTAGTGTGATAGGTATTGAACTACAGAAATTCAGCTGGTTACTACTGATGTGGGTGGTGCTGGTTACTACTGATGTGGGTGGTGCTGGTTACTACTGATGTGGGTGGTGCTAGTTACTACTGATGTGGGTGGTTCTGGTTACTACTGATGTGGGTGGTGCTGGTTACTACTGATGTGGGTGGTGCTGGTTACTACTGATGTGGGTGGTGCTGGTTACTACTGATGTGGGTGGTGCTGGTTACTACTGATGTGGGTGGTGCTGGTTACTACTGATGTGGGTGGTGCTGGTTACTACTGATGTGGGTGGTGCTGGTTACTACAGATGTGGGTGGTGCTGGTTACTACTGATGTGGGTGGTGCTGGTTACTACTGATGTGGGTGGTGCTGGAGATGAGTATGAAGTAGAAACATGGTGACATTTCCCTTTTAATGTCATTGATAAATAACATATTTTTTAATTGTCTCCATGTGTGTTTGTCTCCCGCAGGTTTTTATGTGACCCTGGTGGTGTCTCGGTGGTGGGGTCAGTTTGAGAGTGTTCCCTGGCCGGACCGGTTGGGTGCGCTGGTGGGCGCTCACATCCGTGGTACCGATGAGATCGCCAGGCTGACCCGCCGCACCCTGATGCGGTACGCCAACCTTTCCGGCGTGCTCATCTACCGATCGGTCAGCACGGCAGTCTACAAGAGGTTCCCCACCATGAAGCACCTGGTGCAGGCAGGTACGACCTACGACCTCAAGCCTATGACCCCTAACCCTTACCCTCGTTGACTTCTAGGGTACGACCTCAAGCCTATGACCCCTAACCCTTAACCTAGTTGACCCCTAGAGGTTCCCCACCATGAAGCACCTGGTGCAGGTACAGCCAGGTACGTTGTGATGTCTGATGTCACAACCCTCTACACCCTAGAGTTAAAACTCACAAACAGATACCACAGCTAGTGCTAAACTAGCTTGCTTGTAATCTAGAACATTACATTTATACTTTAGTTTAACTCTTTTAAAAATATGTTATATAACCAGGTACATTGGCTGAGAACACGTTCTCATTTACGGCAACAACCTGGGGAATAGTTACAGGGAGATGAATGAGCCAAATGTAAGCTGGGGATGATTAGGTGACCATGATTGTATGAAGGACAGCTTGGGAATTTAGCCAGGACACCATGGTAAACACCCTTACAATAAGTGACATGGGATCTTTAGTGACCACAGAGAGTCAGGACACACATTTTAACATCCCATCCCAAAGACCGCACCCTACACAGGGCAATGTCCCCAAAAACTTGCCCTGGGGTATTATTTTAGACCAGAGGAAAGAGTGCCTCCTACTGGCCCTCCAACACCACTTCCTGCAGCATCTGGTCTCCCATCCAGGGACAGACCAGGACCAACCCTGCTTATCTTCAGAGGCAAGCCAGCAATGGGATGCAGGGTGGTATGATGCTAGTGAGGAAATAATGATAACAATAAATAATAATAGTGTAAGAGGGGAGTTCCTTTATGCTGTAGCCAGCTGTTATTATAAGGCCATAATATTGGTTATCACAGTAAATGCCAGTATCCCCCACCCAGATCAAGCTTAGTCCTGGACAAAAACACTGTCAATTTGAGAATGACAACTAGAAGTAGGTTAAATCTGGGTCTCGGAAACCGGCTCTTACAGAAGGTTTGAAGCTCCTCCTAATTCCTACCCTTCGTGTGTGTGTGTGTGTCTCTCTCAGGCCTGATGACAGCAGAGGAACATAGGCAGTTGGAGGAGTTGCCCTCACCTCATAACAAGTTCTGGGTTCCTTGTATGTGGTTTGTTAACCTGGCACTGAGGGCCCGCACCGAGGGACGCATCAACAATGATGTGGCGCTGTCAGCCATTCTCAATGTAAGTTTCTCTCTCGGTGTGTCTGTGTGTGTCTGTCTATGTGTGTCTGTGTGTCTGTGTGTGTGTGTGTGTGTGTGTTTATCAGATTGTTCCATCTTATCTCCTCTGCAGGAATTAAATACATTGCGGACACAGTGTATGAAGCTATACAGTTATGATTGGATCAGCCTACCCCTTGTGTACACCCAGGTTCTGTTATCTACATGTAGTAATGGTAGTAGTGGTAGGAGTAGTAGCAGTAGTAACAACTAATAGTTGTTGTAGTAGTAGAACTAACACTAAAATAGTAAACATCGATCTTGATCCCACAAATTCTGTGTTAATGAAATCATGTGTCTGTTATTGTCAGTCATGATGAACTAACTACAGGAACCTGGATTGTAAGTACTTCCTCTCTGTTAGGTGGTGACAGTGGCGGTCTACAGTTTCTTCCTGGCGTGTCTGATTGGTCGACAGTTCTTAGACCCCGCCCAGGGCTACGCTGGTCATGACATCGACTTCTACCTGCCTGTCTTCACCCTGCTACAGTTCTTCTTCTATGTGGGCTGGCTCAAGGTGGGGAGGGAGGGAGGGGGTTGATGGAGGGAGGGAGGGAGGGGGGGGGTTGAGGGAGGGAGGGAGGGGGTTGATGGATGGAGGGAGGGAGGGAGGGAGGGAGGGAGGGAGGGAGGGAGGGAGGGAGGGAGGGAGGGAGGGAGGGAGGGAGGGAGGGAGGGAGGGAGGGAGGGAGGGAGGGAGGGAGGGTTCACTGATTGATACACAATCACACAGTTCTTTTCACAATATGACAGAATTACTTCATGCTGTATAACACATTGTACACTTCTTACAGGTGGCAGAACAACTGATAAACCCATTTGGGGAAGACGACGATGACTTTGAAACCAACTATCTGGTTGATCGTAATCTACAGGTTTGGCTGCCTACATTATAAAAATCTATGTTTTCTTCCATTTGATGCCAAATGAACACAATCTTGTTCTATCCCTCTCAGGTGTCCCTGCTGTCTGTGGATGAGATGTACGACACTATCCCATTGGTAGAGAGGGATAAGTACTGGAACGAATCAGAGCCCCAGCCTCCATACACTGCAGCCAGCGCGGAGCATCGCAAACCTTCCTTCATGGGATCTGCTCTGGACATCAGGTACCTTACACACAGATACAGACACACAGATAAAGACACACACAGATACAGACACACACAGATACAGACACACACAGATACAGACAGACACACACACACACACCGATACAGACACACACAGATACAGACAGACACACACCTATTGGACCCGTTTCCCAGACCCCAATTAAGCCAATTCCTAAACTAAAAAAGGAATTTTGTTTCAAAGGAAATTCTTGCAAGAATAGACCTAATCTTTTTCATAATAAGCTTAATAAGATATTTAAACATTTAAAATGCCAAGTAACTTCGTTTTCTTGTTTGTATTTAACATATTTATTGGTGTATACAGTGCCTTGCGAAAGTATTCGGCCCCCTTGAACTTTGCGACCTTTTGCCACATTTCAGGCTTCAAACATAAAGATATAAAACTGTATTTTTTTGTGAAGAATCAACAACAAGTGGGACACAATCATGAAGTGGAACGACATTTATTGGATATTTCAAACTTTTTTTAACAAATCAAAAACTGAAAAATTGGGCGTGCAAAATTATTCAGCCCCCTTAAGTTAATACTTTGTAGCGCCACCTTTTGCTGCGATTACAGCTGTAAGTCGCTTGGGGTATGTCTCTATCAGTTTTGCACATCGAGAGACTGAAATTTGTTCCCATTCCTCCTTGCAAAACAGCTCGAGCTCAGTGAGGTTGGATGGAGAGCATTTGTGAACAGCAGTTTTCAGTTCTTTCCACAGATGATCTATATTTTCTTGCGGATAAAACTGAAATTGTAACGAGCTTTGTATGGCTTTTTAAGAAAGGGCGATACCTTTTTTGACCCCTTTTCTCCCCAATTTCCTAGTATCCACTTGTTAGTAATTACTATCTTGTCTCATCGCTACAACTCCCGTACGGCTCAGGAGAGACGAAGGTCGAAAGCCATGCGTCCTCCGAAACACAAACCAGCGCGCCTCCAACCCGGAAGCCAGCCACACCAATGTGTCGGAGGAAACACCGTGCACCTGGTCACCTTGGTTAGCGTGCACTGCGCCCGGCCCGCCACAGGAGTCACAGGATATCCCTACCGGCCAAACCCTCCTGGACGACGCTAGGCCAATTGTGTGTCACCCCACGGACCTCCCGGTCTCAGCCAGCTGCGACAGAGCCTGGGCGAGAACCCAGAGTCTCTTGTGGCACAGCTAGCGCTGCGAGAATTGGTCATCTGTATAAAAGCAAAAAGGCCATTTTGGAACAAAGGATGAGTCTTTCTTGACAAAAAACTGGAGAACCATTTTGGGTTTCAGTATAATTAATGTATAATTATTGTCTATAATTAATGTGAAGCTTTTAGGGAAATGTTTAAAGCTTTAATATCTAATAATTTTATCCCCCTAAACTAATCTTCAATATATAAATCGGCATGTTTAATCCTGTCTGGTTTCCAAATCAAATTAAGTATTTTTTGCTCATATGATAAAAAAAAAAAAGAGTAATCAGGAGTAGGCAGTGCCATTAGTAAGTAAACTATGACCAAAGAGTTAATCAATACATTTTTTGAGATGTGAATACCAAATATGTCTACTTCAACATCCGCCCATTTTATTGGTAAACTACAAGGTAGTGTAAACACTGTCTTTTTTTAATGATCCAATACGTAATATGGTGCACTTGTCATAATTAGGTTTTAATCCAGAGATGCTAGAAAAGGGATCAAGATCTTCAATGAGACTGTGCAGGGATCCAGATTGTGAACTTAAGAAAAAACTAGTCATCAACATACATCGACCAGAAATGTTGCTTGTTTGTAGGTGACCAAATACTTATTTTCCACCATAATTTGCAAATAAATTCATAAAAAATCCTACAATGTGATTATCTGGATTTTTTTCCTTCTCATTTTGTCTGTCATAGTTGAAGTGTACCTATGATGAAAATTACAGGCCTCTCTCATCTTTTTTAAGTGGGAGAACTTGCACAATTGGTGGCTGACTAACTAATACTTTTTTGCCCTATCTGTATAGTTTCCGTTACCATCTACCTGTATAGTTTCCGTTACCATCTACCTGTATAGTTTCCGTTACCATCTACCTGTATAGTTTCCGTTACCATCTACCTGTATAGTTTCCGTTACCATCTACCTGTACAGTTTCCGTTACCATCTACCTGTACAGTTTCCGTTACCATCTACCTGTATAGTTTCCGTTACCATCTACCTGTATAGTTTCCGTTACCATCTACCCGTATAGTTTCCGTTACCATCTACCTGTATAGTTTCCGTTACCATCTACCCGTATAGTTTCCGTTACCATCTACCTGTATAGTTTCCGTTACCATCTACCTGTATAGTTTCCGTTACCATCTACCTGTATAGTTTCCGTTACCATCTACCCGTATAGTTTCCGTTACCATCTACCTGTATAGTTTCCGTTACCATCTACCTGTATAGTTTCCGTTACCATCTACCTGTATAGTTTCCGTTACCATCTACCTGTATAGTTTCCGTTACCATCTACCTGTATAGTTTCCGTTACCATCTACCTGCTCTGTTACTTCCTCTATTTCCTTTATTAGTCTATTCTCTTTTGACCTTTTGACCTTTTGACCTTTTGTTTTAATGATGAGTAATTGTATTGTATTGAAGGGCCTCTAAAAGTACATTTAAAAGTGTCCCATACAATTACGGGATCTGCTGTACCTATGATGTGCAAAACAAAAAGTCAATTCTGAATTATTTTGTCTTAGCTAAGAACAAATTGTCATCCAATAGGCTTTGATTACATTTCCAACATCCCCGCCCATGTGGATATTCTGTAAGAGTTATATTGAGGTCATTTAGATGGTGGTCCGATCGCACTCAATCTCCTATTAATACTTTTTAAAACTTTTGATGCCAGATTAGCCGATGTGAAATTGCTAGCTAGTTAGCGGTGGTGCTTCAATCGGTGACATCACTTGCTCTGAGACCTTGAAATAGTGGTTCCCCTTGCTCTGCAAGGGCCGCGGCTTTTTTTCGAGCGATGGGTAACGATGCTTCGAGGGTGACTGTTGTCTGTGTGCAGAGCGTCCCTGGTTCGCGCCCAGGTCAGGGCGAGGGGACGGACGTAAAGTCTATACTGTTACATGCAAGAACGAGACTAAGAAGTAATCAAGACGGCTAGCTTGATTAAGCCTCCTCCATGTATATCTCATTAGGTCAGGATATCAAACCTCCTCCATGTATATCTCACTAGGTCAGGATATTAAACCTCCATGTATATCTCACTAGGTCAAACCTCCTCCATGTATATCTCACTAGGTCAGGATATTAAACCTCCATGTATATCTCACTAGGTCAGGATATTAAACCTCCTCCATGTATATCTCACTAGGTCAGGATATTAAACCTCCTCCATGTATATCTCACTAGGTCAGGATATTAAACCTCCATGTATATCTCACTAGGTCAGGATATTAAACCTCCTCCATGTATATCTCACTAGGTCAGGATATTAAACCTCCTCCATGTATATCTCACTAGGTCAGGATATTAAACCTCCTCCATGTATATCTCACTAGGTCAGGATATTAAACCTCCACCATGTATATCTCACTAGGTCAGGATATTAAACCTCCATGTATATCTCACTAGGTTATGGTATTAAACCTCCTCCATGTATATCTCACTAGGTCAGGGTATTAAACCTCCATGTATATCTCACTAGGTCAGGATATTAAACCTCCTCCATGTATATCTCACTAGGTCAGGATATTAAACCTCCATGTATATCTCACTAGGTCAGGGTATTAAACCTCCATGTATATCTCACTAGGTCAGGATATTAAACCTCCACCATGTATATCTCACTAGGTCAGGATATTAAACCTCCATGTATATCTCACTAGGTTATGGTATTAAACCTCCTCCATGTATATCTCACTAGGTCAGGATATTAAACCTCCATGTATATCTCACTAGGTTATGGTATTAAACCTCCTCCATGTATATCTCACTAGGTCAGGATATTAAACCTCCATGTATATCTCACTAGGTCAGGATATTAAACCTCCTCCATGTATATCTCACTAGGTCAGGATATTAAACCTCCTCCATGTATCTCTCACTAGGTCAGGATATTAAACCTCCATGTATATCTCACTAGGTCAGGATATTAAACCTCCATGTATATCTCACTAGGTCAGGATATTAAACCTCCATGTATATCTCACTAGGTCAGGATATTAAACCTCCATGTATATCTCACTAGGTCAGAATATTAAACCTCCATGTATATCTCACTAGGTCAGGGTATTAAACCTCCATATATCCACTAGTTCTAATGCATCCATGATCTTCATGATCTCCTTAAGTGCTTGAGGGTGATAGTTTGTAGAGTGATTTCCTTTACGATCCATTTGAGGTACTTAAAGCCGTATTATAATCTCCCACCATAATAATAAATTATGTCGTTGCTTGTGAGCTCAATAGATTATTCTATATTTGAAAAAGTGTGTGGATCATCATTATTTGGCCCAGATTAATTATCCAGATCTGTTTTTGATCCAATAGCATATAATAATCCATCTTCCTTGCGGATCTGTTTACACAATCGGATCAACATTTGTATTAATTAGTATAATCACCCCTTTTGAGTTTCTTTGCCCATGACAGAAATATACTTCTCCCTCCCAATCCTTTTTCCACCCAACCTCATCTATACTCGTAGAATGAGTTTCCTGTAAATAATAGATATTATATTCTCTCTCTTCTTCTCCCTGACTCATGACACAAGTTTGCAAAGCCTTGGCTGCCAATTGGCGTTGGCCAGAGGGAAACATGGGATAAGGATATGAAAATTTGTTTTATCTAACAAAATGACACTTCATGTTATCTCTGGGACCCTTTGGATGATAAATCAGAGCAAGATTTCAGATTGTTAGTTCACATTTCCCCTTCAGAGGTGAATTTATCAAACCTATCGCGTTGAAAAAAAGTATTTTTCTGTTAGGAGCTCTCCTCAAACAATAGCATGGCATTTTTTCGCAGTAATAGCTACTGTAAATTGGACAAGAATTTAAGCTTTCAACCGATATAAGACACTTATATGTACCGACATTTGTTGTTTCTCTACAATCTCGTGACACAAAAAGCTGCTGTCCTGTTAACGGGACGCCTATCCCTTAAGAGAACGAACCAAATAACATGGAAAAACTGTCAGAAAAAATTTATAGAAATAATAACAGCACAATCTTATAAATGCATGCTCGTATTTTGAAACTCCTAGGATCGTTGTAACTTAGTTTGTATTTGTATTTATTATGGATCCCAGTTAGCTGCTGCCAAAGCCAAATTAAAGCAGTTTATAAACATTTTACAAAACAAAAACAAAACAATACATTCACAGATTTCACAACACACCATGTGCCCTAAGGCCCACCTATGTTATCGTGTGTATGTATGCATGTGTATGTGCCAATGTTTGTGTTGTTTCCCAGTCCCCGCTCTTCCAAAAGGTGGTTTTTATCTGTTTTTTAAATCAAATTTTTACTGCTGCATCAGTTACCTGATGTGGAATAGAGTTCCATGTAGTCATGGCTCTATGTAGTACTGTGGAATAGAGTTCCATGTAGTCATGGCTCTATGTAGTACTGTGGAATAGAGTTCCATGTAGTTATGGCTCTATGTAGTACTGTGGAATAGAGTTCCATGTAGTCATGGCTCTATGTAGTACTGTGGAATAGAGTTCCATGTAGTCATGTCTCTGTAGTACTGTGGAATAGAGTTCCATGTAGTCATGGATCTATGTAGTACTGTGGAATAGAGTTCCATGTAGTCATGGCTCTATGTAGTACTGTGGAATATAGTTCCATGTAGTTATGGATCTATGTAGTACTGTGGAATAGAGTTCCATGTAGTTATGGCTCTATGTAGTACTGTGGAATAGAGTTCCATGTAGTCATGGATCTATGTAGTACTGTGGAATAGAGTTCCATGTAGTCATGGCTCTATGTAGTACTGTGGAATAGAGTTCCATGTAGTCATGGATCTATGTAGTACTGTGGAATAGAGTTCCATGTAGTCATGGCTCTATGTAGTACTGTGGAATAGAGTTCCATGTAGTTATGGATCTATGTAGTACTGTGGAATAGAGTTCCATGTAGTTATGGCTCTATGTAGTACTGTGGAATAGAGTTCCATGTAGTCATGGATCTATGTAGTACTGTGGAATAGAGTTCCATGTAGTCATGGCTCTATGTAGTACTGTGGAATAGAGTTCCATGTAGTCATGGATCTATGTAGTACTGTGGAATAGAGGTCCATGTAGTCATGTCTCTATGTAGTACTGTGGAATAGAGTTCCATGTAGTTATGGATCTATGTAGTACTGTGGAATAGAGTTCCATGTAGTTATGGATCTATGTAGTACTGTGGAATAGAGTTCCATGTAGTTATGGCTCTATGTAGTACTGTGGAATAGAGTTCCATGTAGTCATGGATCTATGTAGTACTGTGGAATAGAGTTCCATGTAGTCATGGCTCTATGTAGTACTGTGGAATAGAGTTCCATGTAGTCATGGATCTATGTAGTACTGTGGAATAGAGTTCCATGTAGTCATGGATCTATGTAGTACTGTGGAATAGAGTTCCATGCTGTCATGGCTCTATGTAGTACTGTGGAATAGAGTTCCATGTAGTCATGGCTCTATGTAGTACTGTGGAATAGAGTTCCATGTAGTCATGGATCTATGTAGTACTGTGGAATAGAGTTCCATGTTGTCATGGCTCTATGTAGTACTGTGGAATAGAGTTCCATGTAGTCATGGCTCTATGTAGTACTGTGGAATAGAGTTCCATGTAGTCATGGCTCTATGTAGTACTGTGGAATAGAGTTCCATGTAGTCATGGCTCTATGTAGTACTGTGGAATAGACTTCCATGTAGTCATGGATCTATGTAGTACTGTGGAATAGAGTTCCATGTAGTCATGGCTCTATGTAGTACTGTGGAATAGAGTTCCATGTAGTCATGGATCTATGTAGTACTGTGGAATAGAGTTCCATGTAGTCATGGATCTATGTAGTACTGTGGAATAGAGTTCCATGTAGTCATGGCTCTATGTAGTACTGTGGAATAGAGTTCCATGTAGTCATGGATCTATGTAGTACTGTGGAATAGAGTTCCATGTAGTCATGGATCTATGTAGTACTGTGGAATAGAGTTCCATGTTGTCATGGCTCTATGTAGTACTGTGGAATAGAGTTCCATGTAGTCATGGCTCTATGTAGTACTGTGGAATAGAGTTCCATGTAGTCATGGATCTATGTAGTACTGTGGAATAGAGTTCCATGTTGTCATGGCTCTATGTAGTACTGTGGAATAGAGTTCCATGTAGTCATGGCTCTATGTAGTACTGTGGAATAGAGTTCCATGTAGTCATGGCTCTATGTAGTACTGTGGAATAGAGTTCCATGTAGTCATGTCTCTATGTAGTACTGTGGAATAGAGTTCCATGTAGTCATGGCTCTATGTAGTACTGTGGAATAGACTTCCATGTAGTCATGGATCTATGTAGTACTGTGGAATAGAGTTCCATGTAGTCATGGATCTATGTAGTACTGTGGAATAGAGTTCCATGTAGTCATGGATCTATGTAGTACTGTGGAATAGAGTTCCATGTAGTCATGGATCTATGTAGTACTGTGGAATAGACTTCCATGTAGTCATGGATCTATGTAGTACTGTGGAATAGAGTTCCATGTAGTCATGGATCTATGTAGTACTGTGGAATAGAGTTCCATGTAGTCATGGATCTATGTAGTACTGTGGAATAGAGTTCCATGTAGTCATGGATCTATGTAGTACTGTGGAATAGAGTTCCATGTAGTCATGGCTCTATGTAGTACTGTGGAATAGAGTTCCATGTAGTCATGGCTCTATGTAGTACTGTGGAATAGAGTTCCATGTAGTCATGGATCTATGTAGTACTGTGGAATAGAGTTCCATGTTGTCATGGCTCTATGTAGTACTGTGGAATAGAGTTCCATGTAGTCATGGCTCTATGTAGTACTGTGGAATAGAGTTCCATGTAGTCATGGATCTATGTAGTACTGTGGAATAGAGTTCCATGTTGTCATGGCTCTATGTAGTACTGTGGAATAGAGTTCCATGTAGTCATGGATCTATGTAGTACTGTGGAATAGAGTTCCATGTAGTCATGGATCTATGTAGTACTGTGGAATAGAGTTCCATGTTGTCATGGCTCTATGTAGTACTGTGGAATAGAGTTCCATGTAGTCATGGCTCTATGTAGTACTGTGGAATAGAGTTCCATGTAGTCATGGATCTATGTAGTACTGTGGAATAGAGTTCCATGTTGTCATGGCTCTATGTAGTACTGTGGAATAGAGTTCCATGTAGTCATGGCTCTATGTAGTACTGTGGAATAGAGTTCCATGTAGTCATGGCTCTATGTAGTACTGTGGAATAGAGTTCCATGTAGTCATGTCTCTATGTAGTACTGTGGAATAGAGTTCCATGTAGTCATGGCTCTATGTAGTACTGTGGAATAGACTTCCATGTAGTCATGGATCTATGTAGTACTGTGGAATAGAGTTCCATGTAGTCATGGATCTATGTAGTACTGTGGAATAGAGTTCCATGTAGTCATGGATCTATGTAGTACTGTGGAATAGAGTTCCATGTAGTCATGGATCTATGTAGTACTGTGGAATAGACTTCCATGTAGTCATGGATCTATGTAGTACTGTGGAATAGAGTTCCATGTAGTCATGGATCTATGTAGTACTGTGGAATAGACTTCCATGTAGTCATGGATCTATGTAGTACTGTGGAATAGAGTTCCATGTAGTCATGGATCTATGTAGTACTGTGGAATAGAGTTCCATGTTGTCATGGCTCTATGTAGTACTGTGGAATAGAGTTCCATGTAGTCATGGCTCTATGTAGTACTGTGGAATAGAGTTCCATGTAGTCATGGCTCTATGTAGTACTGTGGAATAGAGTTCCATGTAGTCATGTCTCTATGTAGTACTGTGGAATAGAGTTCCATGTAGTCATGGCTCTATGTAGTACTGTGGAATAGACTTCCATGTAGTCATGGATCTATGTAGTACTGTGGAATAGAGTTCCATGTAGTCATGGATCTATGTAGTACTGTGGAATAGAGTTCCATGTAGTCATGGATCTATGTAGTACTGTGGAATAGAGTTCCATGTAGTCATGGATCTATGTAGTACTGTGGAATAGACTTCCATGTAGTCATGGATCTATGTAGTACTGTGGAATAGAGTTCCATGTAGTCATGGATCTATGTAGTACTGTGGAATAGAGTTCCATGTAGTCATGGATCTATGTAGTACTGTGGAATAGAGTTCCATGTAGTCATGGATCTATGTAGTACTGTGGAATAGAGTTCCATGTAGTCATGGCTCTATGTAGTACTGTGGAATAGAGTTCCATGTAGTCATGGATCTATGTAGTACTGTGGAATAGAGTTCCATGTAGTCATGGATCTATGTAGTACTGTGGAATAGAGTTCCATGTTGTCATGGCTCTATGTAGTACTGTGGAATAGAGTTCCATGTAGTCATGGCTCTATGTAGTACTGTGGAATAGAGTTCCATGTAGTCATGGATCTATGTAGTACTGTGGAATAGAGTTCCATGTTGTCATGGCTCTATGTAGTACTGTGGAATAGAGTTCCATGTAGTCATGGCTCTATGTAGTACTGTGGAATAGAGTTCCATGTAGTCATGGCTCTATGTAGTACTGTGGAATAGAGTTCCATGTAGTCATGTCTCTATGTAGTACTGTGGAATAGAGTTCCATGTAGTCATGGCTCTATGTAGTACTGTGGAATAGAGTTCCATGTAGTCATGTCTCTATGTAGTACTGTGGAATAGAGTTCCATGTAGTCATGGCTCTATGTAGTACTGTGGAATAGACTTCCATGTAGTCATGGATCTATGTAGTACTGTGGAATAGAGTTCCATGTAGTCATGGATCTATGTAGTACTGTGGAATAGAGTTCCATGTAGTCATGGATCTATGTAGTACTGTGGAATAGAGTTCCATGTAGTCATGGATCTATGTAGTACTGTGGAATAGAGTTCCATGTAGTCATGGCTCTATGTAGTACTGTGGAATAGAGTTCCATGTAGTCATGGATCTATGTAGTACTGTGGAATAGAGTTCCATGTAGTCATGGATCTATGTAGTACTGTGGAATAGAGTTCCATGTTGTCATGGCTCTATGTAGTACTGTGGAATAGAGTTCCATGTAGTCATGGCTCTATGTAGTACTGTGGAATAGAGTTCCATGTAGTCATGGATCTATGTAGTACTGTGGAATAGAGTTCCATGTTGTCATGGCTCTATGTAGTACTGTGGAATAGAGTTCCATGTAGTCATGGCTCTATGTAGTACTGTGGAATAGAGTTCCATGTAGTCATGGCTCTATGTAGTACTGTGGAATAGAGTTCCATGTAGTCATGGCTCTATGTAGTACTGTGGAATAGACTTCCATGTAGTCATGGCTCTATGTAGTACTGTGGAATAGAGTTCCATGTAGTCATGGCTCTATGTAGTACTGTGGAATAGAGTTCCATGTAGTCATGGCTCTATGTAGTACTGTGGAATAGAGTTCCATGTAGTCATGTCTCTATGTAGTACTGTGGAATAGAGTTCCATGTAGTCATGGCTCTATGTAGTACTGTGGAATAGACTTCCATGTAGTCATGGATCTATGTAGTACTGTGGAATAGAGTTCCATGTAGTCATGGATCTATGTAGTACTGTGGAATAGAGTTCCATGTAGTCATGGATCTATGTAGTACTGTGGAATAGAGTTCCATGTAGTCATGGATCTATGTAGTACTGTGGAATAGACTTCCATGTAGTCATGGATCTATGTAGTACTGTGGAATAGAGTTCCATGTAGTCATGGATCTATGTAGTACTGTGGAATAGAGTTCCATGTAGTCATGGATCTATGTAGTACTGTGGAATAGAGTTCCATGTAGTCATGGATCTATGTAGTACTGTGGAATAGAGTTCCATGTAGTCATGGCTCTATGTAGTACTGTGGAATAGAGTTCCATGTAGTCATGGATCTATGTAGTACTGTGGAATAGAGTTCCATGTAGTCATGGATCTATGTAGTACTGTGGAATAGAGTTCCATGTTGTCATGGCTCTATGTAGTACTGTGGAATAGAGTTCCATGTAGTCATGGCTCTATGTAGTACTGTGGAATAGAGTTCCATGTAGTCATGGATCTATGTAGTACTGTGGAATAGAGTTCCATGTTGTCATGGCTCTATGTAGTACTGTGGAATAGAGTTCCATGTAGTCATGGCTCTATGTAGTACTGTGGAATAGAGTTCCATGTAGTCATGGCTCTATGTAGTACTGTGGAATAGAGTTCCATGTAGTCATGTCTCTATGTAGTACTGTGGAATAGAGTTCCATGTAGTCATGGCTCTATGTAGTACTGTGGAATAGACTTCCATGTAGTCATGGATCTATGTAGTACTGTGGAATAGAGTTCCATGTAGTCATGGATCTATGTAGTACTGTGGAATAGAGTTCCATGTAGTCATGGATCTATGTAGTACTGTGGAATAGAGTTCCATGTAGTCATGGATCTATGTAGTACTGTGGAATAGAGTTCCATGTAGTCATGGCTCTATGTAGTACTGTGGAATAGAGTTCCATGTAGTCATGGATCTATGTAGTACTGTGGAATAGAGTTCCATGTAGTCATGGATCTATGTAGTACTGTGGAATAGAGTTCCATGTTGTCATGGCTCTATGTAGTACTGTGGAATAGAGTTCCATGTAGTCATGGCTCTATGTAGTACTGTGGAATAGAGTTCCATGTAGTCATGGATCTATGTAGTACTGTGGAATAGAGTTCCATGTTGTCATGGCTCTATGTAGTACTGTGGAATAGAGTTCCATGTAGTCATGGCTCTATGTAGTACTGTGGAATAGAGTTCCATGTAGTCATGGCTCTATGTAGTACTGTGGAATAGAGTTCCATGTAGTCATGGCTCTATGTAGTACTGTGGAATAGACTTCCATGTAGTCATGGCTCTATGTAGTACTGTGGAATAGAGTTCCATGTAGTCATGGCTCTATGTAGTACTGTGGAATAGAGTTCCATGTAGTCATGGCTCTATGTAGTACTGTGGAATAGAGTTCCATGTCGTCATGGCTCTATGTAGTACTGTGGAATAGAGTTCCATGTAGTCATGGCTCTATGTAGTACTGTGGAATAGAGTTCCATGTAGTCATGGCTCTATGTAGTACTGTGGAATAGAGTTCCATGTCGTCATGGCTCTATGTAGTACTGTGGAATAGAGTTCCATGTAGTCATGGCTCTATGTAGTACTGTGGAATAGAGTTCCATGTAGTCATGGCTCTATGTAGTACTGTGGAATAGAGTTCCATGTAGTCATGGATCTATGTAGTACTGTGGAATAGAGTTCCATGTAGTCACGGCTCTATGTAGTACTGTGGAATAGAGTTCCATGTAGTCATGGATCTATGTAGTACTGTGGAATAGAGTTCCATGTAGTCATGGCTCTATGTAGTACTGTGGAATAGAGTTCCATGTAGTCATGGATCTATGTAGTACTGTGGAATAGAGTTCCATGTAGTCATGGCTCTATGTAGTACTGTGGAATAGAGTTCCATGTAGTCATGGATCTATGTAGTACTGTGGAATAGAGTTCCATGTAGTCATGGCTCTATGTAGTACTGTGGAATAGAGTTCCATGTAGTCATGGATCTATGTAGTACTGTGGAATAGAGTTCCATGTAGTCATGGCTCTATGTAGTACTGTGGAATAGAGTTCCATGTAGTCATGGATCTATGTAGTACTGTGGAATAGAGTTCCATGTAGTCATGGCTCTATGTAGTACTGTGGAATAGAGTTCCATGTAGTCATGGCTCTATGTAGTACTGTGGAATAGAGTTCCATGTAGTCATGGATCTATGTAGTACTGTGGAATAGAGTTCCATGTAGTCATGGATCTATGTAGTACTGTGGAATAGAGTTCCATGTAGTCATGGCTCTATGTAGTACTGTGGAATAGAGTTCCATGTAGTCATGGATCTATGTAGTACTGTGGAATAGAGTTCCATGTAGTCATGGATCTATGTAGTACTGTGGAATAGAGTTCCATGTAGTCATGGATCTATGTAGTACTGTGGAATAGAGTTCCATGTAGTCATGGATCTATGTAGTACTGTGGAATAGAGTTCCATGTAGTCATGGATCTATGTAGTACTGTGGAATAGAGTTCCATGTAGTCATGGATCTATGTAGTACTGTGGAATAGAGTTCCATGTAGTCATGGATCTATGTAGTACTGTGGAATAGAGTTCCATGTAGTCATGGATCTATGTAGTACTGTGGAATAGAGTTCCATGTAGTCATGGATCTATGTAGTACTGTGGAATAGAGTTCCATGTAGTCATGGATCTATGTAGTACTGTGGAATAGAGTTCCATGTAGTCATGGATCTATGTAGTACTGTGGAATAGAGTTCCATGTAGTCATGGATCTATGTAGTACTGTGTGCCTCTGTTCTGGACTTGGGGACTGTGAAGAGACCTCTTGTGGCATGTCTTGTGGGGTATGTATGGGTGTCACAGCTCGGTGCATTCAACATGTCAATACCTCTCAGAAATAAAAGTAGTGAAGAAGTCAATCTCTCTTGACATGCATATTATTAATATTATCTCTCTGTGTACATCCAAGGGCCAGCCGTGCTGCCCTGTTCTGAGCCAATTACAATTTTGGACAGACTTCTCCCCATCTTAGCTGCTACTGCATCAATATGTTTTGACCATGACAGTTTACAATATATTGTTACTCCAAGCAGTTTAGTCATCTCAACATGCTCAATTTCCACATTATTTATTACAAGATTTAGTTGAGGTTTAGGGTTTAGTGAGTGTTCTGTTCCAAATACAATGCTTTAAATTTTCGAAATATTTAGGCAACTTATGCCTTGCCACCTACTCTAAAACTAACTGCAGCTCTTTGTGAATTGTTGCAGTCATTTCAGTCTCTGTAGTAGCTGACGTGTTGCGTTATCCACATAAATAGACACTCTGGCTTTACTCAAAGTCAGTGGCATGTCGTTAGTAATAATTTTAAAAAGCAAGTGGCCTAAACAGCTGCCCTGGGGAATTCCTGATTCTAACTGGATTATGTTTGAGAGGCTTCCATTGAAGAACACCCCCTGTGTTCTGTTAGACAGAACTCTTTATCCACATTATAGCAGGGGGTGTAAAGCCATGACACATATGTTTTTCCAGCAGCAGACTATGATCGATAATGTCAAAAGCTGCTCTGAAGTCTAACAAGACAGCCCCCACAATCATTTTTTTAATCAATTTCTCTCAGCCAATCATTAGTCATTTGTGCTGTGCTTTTTGAGTGCGCTTCCCTATAAGCATGCTGAAATTCTGTTGTCAATTTGTTTACTGTGAAATAAGTTTACTAAGGGTTGGTAACAGGTTGATTGGTCAGCTATTTGAGCCAGTAAAGAGGGCTTTACTATTCTTGGTTAGCAGAAACACTTTAGCTTCCCTCCAGGCCTGAGTGCACACACTCTCTAGTAGGCTTAAATTGAAGATGCGTAAAATAGGAGTGGCAATATCATCTGCTATTATCTTCAGTAATTTTCCATCCAATTTATCAGACCCCGGTGGCTTGTCATTGTTGATAGACAACAAAACAATGTTCACCTCTTCCACACTGACTTTACGGAATTCAAAGTACACTTCTTGTCTTTCATAATTTGGTCCGATATACTTGGATGTGTAGTGTCAGTGTTTGTTGCTGGAATGTCATCCCTAAGTTTGTTTATCTTGCCAATGGAAAAGTCATTAAAGTAGTTTGCAATATCAGTGATGAATGACCCATCTGATTCAATGAATGAAGGAGCCGAGTTGGCTTTTTCCCCAAAAATGTCATTTAATGTGGTACCAGTGGTAGTCTTTTTACTACCATTTTTGATATTTTTTATCTTTGTTTCATTGTATAGTTTATTTTTATTTAGTTTAGTCACATGGTTTCTTAATTTGCAGTACGTTTGCCAATCAGTTGGGCTGCCAGACTTAATTGCCACCTTTTGCCTCATCCCTCTTAATCACATAATTGTTCAATTCCACATCAAGCCAAGGGGTTGATTGTGCACTATAACACTTCCAGTACCTAACTAGCTTGATACTTTGAGATCTATTACATTGCTCAGGGAAGTTTCTTCCTTTAAATCACTGAACTGGCTAACACTTTCCTATCATCACTCCAGTGTTCCTAAAGAGCAGATGGAATTAAACTAGCTTAACACATTCCTATTACTCCAGTGTAAAGAGCAGATGGTAAAGTCGTCTTCTTCTTCTCTCTAGTGTTCCCAAAGAGGAGATGGTAAAGTCGTCTTCTTCTTCTCTCTAGTGTTCCCAAAGAGGAGATGGAGTTCCAGTCCAACCTGGAGCAGATCAAGGAGCATGAGGAGGCCAACCACTCTACTCCTCTCCTGGGGGGTCTGAGTCGCCTCCTGGGGGTTCAGTCCCCCGTCTTCCCCCGCTCCTCCACCTCCTCCCGGGTTTCTCTCCTGCGCCGGCGCCCAGGGGCTCCATTCAGCCGCTTCCCCCTCTTCCTGCACTCCGAGGGGGACCCCTCAACGCCGAGCCACGGCCCTGGTCCCCGCCACGACTCCAGCCACCCGGACTACGCCTTCTCCTCCATGCCGCTGTATGAGAGGTCCGGCTTCTATAGCTGTCCCCAGACCCCCATCCACTGTGTTCCCCCCGCTATGCCTCGTCCACGGCCCACCCGAGGAACTTACGCCTGGGATCGCAGCTCCAGCTCGCTGGCTCCTCCGATGGTTGGCTCTGGAGGTCTGCTGCCCCCTGATACTCCAGGTCATATGCTCCATCCACCCTCCTCTGCCTTCCCCTGGCTGAGTGAGGAGGGAGAGGGTCCTTGTGTTCCAGCCTTCTCCTTTCCTGACCCTGGCAACCTTCCGGAACTCTGCCCCATATCAAAGCTCCGGCCCGGGCAAGGCCTGCTGTCTCGACGGCCTCCGCCTCCACGCCTCTCTCTGGATAACACACCGTTGGCCGAGGGCCTGCAGCCTGGACCCATCAGCCCACGGGGAGTGGGAGGTGGAGGGGAGCGGGTGTTCTCCTTTACCTCTCCCTCTCGTACCCCAGCTACCAATCCCAACAACTCCTCCTCTAGTATCAATGCCACCAGCACTATCAACACCACCAACCCTAACACCACTACTCCAGCCAACGTCTTGAGTGGTACTAACACCACTTCTACAACAAACTTCTGCAATGGTACCAACTCCAACACCACTACTACGTCTAACGTCTGCAATGGTACCAACCCCAACACCTTTTGTAACCATGCCAACTTCAACAGCACAAGAGCAGCAGGTATCAACAGTGGAACCAATGGTGGTCTAAGCAACAACGTCGTGAACACCATTTCCATTTCTGGATCCTCTCAGCAAGAAGCCAATCAGCATCAAAACTCGCCAAATGATTCAGGGATTTCATTGGCTGAGGGGGGCCCTCACTGGCTGGGAGCTCTGAACAAGGCCCCTGGGGGGCGGGAGCAGGACTGAAGAAGGAGGGAGATGATTGGACAAGGCCCCTGGGGGATGGGAGCAGACTCAGGGTTCAGAAGTAGTGTAAACCTACGCCGTACGCACATCTTTCTTTCAGACTGGAGTGTTCCAGCACTTCTGACCAGTGGTAGTCTTTCTAGGCCATCCATCTGACCAGTGGTAGTCTTTCTAGGCCATCCATCTGACCAGTGGTAGTCTTGCGAAGTCTGGATGTCCAAGGCTAGACCAGCGTAGAGGCTGCTTCTGAAATGTTTATTGGAATCCCACAGAGTGGAGAGGTTGCTAATATGACATTTCTTCTTCATGCTATTCCAGCTAGTAAACCAGTACGAAATCTACTGAAGAAAGACTCCTTTGTTTGCTGAATCTCACGAGGCCTACGGACTGGAGGCCTACGGACTGGAGGCCTACGGACTGGAGGCCTACGGACTGGAGGCCTACGTACTGGAGGCCTACGGACTGGAGGCCTACGGACTGGAGGCCTACGGACTGGAGGCCTACGGACTGGAGGCCTACGTACTGGAGGCCTACGTACTGGAGTCCTACGGACTGGAGGCCTACGGACTGGAGGCCTACGGACTGGAGGCCTACGTACTGGAGGCCTACGGACTGGAGGCCTACGGACTGGAGGCCTACGGACTGGAGGCCTACGGACTGGAGGCCTACTTGAACTCCTGAAGAATCTCTATATCAATCATCAACCCCTTTTAGAAAAGATTGACTGATAACATTCTGGTAAGAGGTGCTAAGTACCTCAGCCGTCAATATCTCTGGTGTGTTTCTGCTAGGGTTGCCAGATTCCGGTAATTATTATTTACATTGTCAGAAATCCCAGTTGGAGGATTCCTGGATTTCCTGATTTCCTTATTCTCTCCTGATTCCAGGATTCTTCCAACCAGGATTTCTGGATTTCCTGCTTATTCTCTCCTGATTCCAGGATTCTTCCAACCAGGATTTCTGGATTTCCTGCTTATTATCTCCTGATTCCAGGATTCTTCCAGCCAGGATATCTGGAAAATTGTATTTGTCACGTGCACCAAATACAACAGACTTTTCCGTGAAATGCTTACTGACGAGCCTTTAACCAACAATGCAGTTTAAAAAAAAGTAAGTATGAACAATTTGCTCAGTAAACTAAAGGAAAAATAGTAACACAATAAAATAACATTAACGAGGCTACATACTAGGGGTACCCGTACTGATGTGCAGGTATACGGGGTAGTCGAGGTAATTGAGGAGGATACACTGCATTCGGAATGTATTCAGATCCCTTGACTTTTTCCACATTTTGTTACGTTAAAGCCTTATTCTAAAATTGATTAAATAAATACAAAAACTCAGCAATCTACACATAATACCCTATAATGACAAAGCAAAAACAGGTTTTTAGACATTTTTGCAAATATATTAAAAATAAAAACAGAAATAGCTTATTTACATAAGTATGAATGTTTTGGATTGGCCCAGCCAGAGCCCGGACTTGAAGCCAATCTAACATCTCTTGTAGCATCATACCCAAGAAGACTCGAGGCTGTAACCGCTGCCAAAAAGGTGCTTCAACAAAGTACTGAGTAAATTGTCTGAATACTTATGTAAATGTGATATTTCAGTTTTTTATTTATTTATAAATAAGCAAAGATTTCTAAAAATCAGTTTTTGCTTTTTTCATTATGGGGTAAAACATTTGAATAAGAATAAAATAAGAGGGTCAATGCAAATAGTCCGTTTTGATCAACTGTGCAGCAGTCTTATGGGGTAGCAGCTGTTCAGGGGCCCTTTGTTCCCAAACGTGGTGCTCCAGTACCATGCGGTAGCAGAGAGAAGAGTCTAACTTGGGTGGCTGGAGTCTTTGACAATATTTTGGGCCTTCCTCTGACACTGCCTGGCTTAGATGTCCTGGATGACAGGCAGCTTAGCCCCAGTGATGTACTGGGCCGTACGCACTACCCTTTGTAGCGCCTTGCGGTCGGTCGCCGAGCAGTTGCTATACCAAGCGGTGACGCAACCAGTCAGGATGGTCTCGATGGTGTAGCTGTCTAACCTTTTGAGGATCTGAGGACCCATGCCAAATCTTTTCAGATGACTGAGGGGGAATAGGTGTTGTTGTGCCCTCTTCACGACTGTCTTGGTGTGTGTGTGATAATTCCTTAGTGATGTTGTCACAAATGAACTTGAAGCTCTCAACCCGCTCCGCTACAGCTATGTGGATGGGGGATGTTCTCGGCCCTCCGTTTCCTGTAGTCCACCATCAGCTCCTTTTGTCTTGCCCGTGTTGATGGAGGTTGTTGTCCTGGCACCACACTGCCAGGTCTTTGACCTCCCTGTAGACTGTCTTACCGTCGCGTCGTCAGCAAACTTAACGATTGGTGTTGGAGTCGTATGTGGCCACGCAGTCGTGGTTGAGCAGGGAGTACAGGAGGGGACTAAGCACGCATCCGAGGGGTGTGAGGGTCAACGTGGCGGATGTGTTGTTGCCTACCCTCACCACCTGGGGGCAGCCCATCAGGAAGTCCAGGATCCAGTAGCACAGGAAGATGTTCAGTCCCAGGATCCTTAGCTTAGTGATGAGCTTGAAAGGAGCTATGGTGTTGAACACTGAGCTGTAGTCAATGAACAGCATTCTCACATACTGTAGGTGTTCTTTTTGTCTTATTCACATCTGCTGCCGAGAGCGTGATCAAAGTCTTCCAGAACAGCTGGTGATCTCATGCATGTTTGTGTTATTTGCTTCAAAGCGAGCATAGAAGTAGTTTAGCTCGTCCTGTAGGCTCGTGTCACTGGGCACTGATGTGGGGTATTCCTCAATGCCATCGGAGGAATCCCGGAACATATTCCAGTCTGTGCTAGCAAAACAGTCCTGTAGCTTAGCATCTGCTTCATCTGACCACTTTTTTATTGATCTAGTCACTGGTGCTTCCTGCTTTAATTTTTGCTTGTAAGCAGGAATCAGGAGGATGGAATTATGGTCAGATTTGCCAAATGGAGGGAGAGTTTGTATGCGTCTCTGTGTGTGGAGCAAAGGTGATCCAGAGTTTTTTCCTCTGGTTGCACATTTAACATGCTGATAGAAATTTGGTAAAATGGCTTCAAGTTTCCCTGCATTAAAGTCCCCGGCTACTAGGAGCGCCACCTCTTGGTGAGCGTTTTCTTGTTTGCTTACAGCGGAATACATCTCATTCAATGCTGTGTTAGTGCCAGCCTCAGTCTGTGGTGGTATGTAAAACAGCTACGAAGAATGCAGATGAAAACTCTCTAGGTAGGTAGTGTGGTCTACAGTTTATCATGAGATACTCTACCTCAGGTGAGTAATAGCTCGAGACTTCCTTAGATATCGTGCACCGGCTGTTGTATAACCAGCCAGCTGCATGTTGATATATGTTGATAGTAAATTGAAACATGTAGATATTCCAGACTGGGTCAGAGAGAGGTTGAAAAATGACAGTGGAAGACCCCAGTGACTTGAGAATTATGCAACCCTAGTTTCTGCTATATTGTAATCATCCGTTTCTTACGCACCCCAAGGCTGGTGTCTATTTGTCCAGCAGCTCTAGAAAAGGAAGGAATAGGGAACCCTCTTGGTCTCAACCACTGATCTGATCCCCCTCATATCTATTCTATACAATACAGATCTGATCCCCCCTCATATCTATTCTATACATTACAGATCCCCCCTCATATCTATTCTATACATTACAGATCTGATCCCCCCCTCATATCTATTCTATACATTACAGATCTGATCCCCCCTCATATCTATTCTATACATTACAGATCTGATCCCCCTCATATCTATTCTATACACTACAGATCTGATCCCCCCTCATATCTATGCTATACACTACAGATCTGATCCCCCTCATATCTATTCTATACAATACAGATCTGATCCCCCCTCATATCTATTCTATACATTACAGATCCCCCCTCATATCTATTCTATACATTACAGATCTGATCCCCCCCTCATATCTATTCTATACATTACAGATCTGATCCCCCCTCATATCTATTCTATACATTACAGATCTGATCCCCCTCATATCTATTCTATACAATACAGATCTGATCCCCCCCTCATCTATTCTATACACTACTAGAATAATTTACTCAACGGGGATCAATTAGCCTGACAACACGACACGACACGAAATCAATATAAACGTTTTGAAACAAGCCGTGTCGTTCTAGAAGTCTCTGTAATGAGTAGTTCGTAGGGT
This sequence comes from Oncorhynchus kisutch, assembly GCF_002021735.2. Taxonomy (NCBI): domain Eukaryota; kingdom Metazoa; phylum Chordata; class Actinopteri; order Salmoniformes; family Salmonidae; genus Oncorhynchus; species Oncorhynchus kisutch. Next base: position 55,824,476 of record NC_034195.2, read on the forward strand.
TGCAGGAAACTTTCCCCAAATTCCCAGGTTTTATAGAACTCTGGGAGGGATTAAGCAGGAAATAGAGAATCCCCCTAACCAGGATATTTAGAACACTCAGGAATTATAGAGAATCCCCCTAACCAGGATATTTAGAACACTCAGGAATTATAGAGAATCCCCCTAACCAGGATATTTAGAACACTCAGGAATTATAGAGAATCCCCCTAACCAGGATATTTAGAACACTCAGGAATTTGGGAAAAGTTACCAGTATTTTGCAACCCTATGAGTGAGGGCGCAACACATTGCCCAAGTGGTCATATGAATAGGAAGTACTGTATTAAAAAAATGTATATGTACATATATTGTCTTGCCCTGAATGATACTGTGTATAGTTAGCTGGAGTAGTAGCCTTATTTTGGATGTTTTGCTCTGTAATAAATATGAACCTTTCAAAAGATATCCAATTTGTTTTGCTTATGTAATTTTTTTATTTTTATTTTACCTTTATTTAACTAGGCAAGTCAGTTAAGAACAAATTCTTATTTTCAATGACGGCCTAGGAACAGTGGGTTAACTGCCTGTTCAGGGGGCAGAACGACAGATTTGTACCTTATCAGCTCGGGGGTTTGAACCTTCCGGTTACTAGTCCAACCACTGGGCTATGAACATCTGACCCTCCTAATACTGAAACAGTCAACACACACACAGTGATTCAAATGTTTATCATCATACATCACCTTACAATAGATAAGAGACACAGACCAAATTCCAAAATATAGACATAATTTCATTAAAATGGCCAATTAATGAACTGTGTAGACAATAGAATGGAAAAGGTATTTTAAGTAACGTCTTTCCTACAATCACTCAATATTGGCTTCACAAATTAAATATGAAACGCATTAGAGAGAAACAAAAACAAAAGTTACGTGGTCCTACTCACCACAGTCTCACTTTTAAACTCCCCTAAGCTACGAGATATCTCTAGGGAGCAGTTAAGTCTTTATTTTGGCAAAACATGTCAATTGTAACGGACACATAGTGTAGGTAAACATAGGAAAAATATAGCCTGGTCCCAGATCTGTTTGTGCTGAAATTTGTCAAGCCAAACTGAATGACAAGGAGTTGGTATGATAGCACAAACAGCCTGGAAGTCAGCTTCGGGAGATCATAGAAAAAGTAAATCACAATATAGAGCAGTCATGTAAATAGAGCAATGGCTTCTGGTCATTTTGGTCTTTAAAGCCAGCATATCTATGATACTAGAAGATTACCAGTCGTAAGGACAGACCAAACATGAAAAATTGACCAGCAGGCGGGAAAATGGGTTGTGTTCATTCGTCACAAAACGGGCTGAAACTGTGAGGTACTACAATCTGAATTTATCCAATAAGAAATGGCCGTTTCCTGTTTCAACGTATTTTGCTACAGTGTGCCCTAATGAACACAACCCTAGTAAAAGACGGGATGTTCAGCCGCTACTCCTTCCCCAGGGTGTGTTTGTCGAAGAGGTACTCTGCCAAGCCGTTCTGAGGGGCACCCATGCGACGCAGGTTGGTGACCCAGTCACTCAGCTCCTTGATAGACTTGACCTGCTCATCCAGATAGTGGGTCTCTATGAAGTCACACATCTGAGGGAGGAAAGGTTTTTGTTTCGGTCATTAGGAAAAAGATAAAATCTCCAAACAGACACTGGGTTTTTTCCCTGACACAGATTAAGCATCCAGGCTATAAACAGCAGGGTTGGAGTCCATTGCATTTAAATTCCAGCCAATTAAGGAAGAACACTGACATTTAAATTCCAATTCTCTTCAATGAGGAAAATATATAATGGCGGTGGAGAGGATGGTGTTTTATGGACTCCTAACCAACTGTGCTATTTAATGTTTCTTCACATTGTTTTGTAACATATTTTGTACATAAAGTTGCTGCTACCGTCTCTTATGACCAAAAAGAGCTGCTGGAAATCAGAACAGCAATCGCCTCACCTCGAACTGGACAAAGGTTTTTTTTTTCAATGAGTCCGATGCAAAGGATATACTGCTTCCCGGAGACCAGGCCCAAATCCCCGTCATTCGCGTGAAGAAAAGACGGAGATACAGAGGGCAAAGGTCGAGGTGCCTTGTGAGGATTCGGAGGCGACTGAGTAAATCACCACTGCCATCGATTCTATTGGCCAACCACTGGAGAATAAACTAGATCTCCGGTCGAGACTATCCTAACATTAACAACTGTAATAACTTATGTTTCACCGAGTCGTGGCTGAACGACGACACTGATAATATAGAGCTGGCTGTGTTTTCCGTGCATCGGCAGGACAGAGCAGCTACGTCTGGTAAGGCGAGTGTCTAATATTAAAGAAGTCTCGAGGTATTACTCGCCTGAGGTAGAGTACCTTATGATAAGCTGTAGACCACACTATCTACCAAGAGAGTTCTCATCTATATTATTCGTAGCCGTCTATTTACCACCAAACCAATGCTGGCACTAAGACCGCACTCAATAAGCTGTATAAGGCCATAAGCAAACAGGAAAACGCTCATCCAGAACTTAAATCAATTTAACCTCATTTCTACCAGCATGTCACATGTGCAACCAGATGAAAAAAAAAACTCTAGGCTTTACTCCACACACTCTAGGCTTTACTCCACACACTCTACGTACAGAGCTTTCCCTTGCCCTCCATTTGGCAAATCTGACCATAATTCCATCCTCCTGATTCCTCCTTACAAGCAAAAATTAAAGCAGGAAGTACCTGTGACTCACTCAATATGGAAGTGGTCAGATGACGAGGATGCTACGCTATAGGACTGTTTTGCAGCACTGACTGGAATATGTTCCTCGATTCATCCAATGGCAGTGAGGAGTATACCACCTCAGTCATTGGCTTCATCAATAAGTGCATCAAGGACTTCATCCTCACAGTGACTGTACGTACATATCCCAACCAGAAGCCATGGATTACAGGCAACATCCGCATCCAGCTAAAGGCTAGAGCTGCCACTTTCAAGGAGTGGGACACTAATCCAAACAGAAATCCTGCTATGCCCTCCAACAAACCATCAAACAGGCAAAGCGTCAATACAGGACTAAGATTGCCTCCTACTACACCGGCTCTGACGCTTGTCAGATGTGGCAGGTCTTGCAAACTATTACAGACTACAAAGGGAAACGCAGCCGTGAGCTGCCCAGTGACGCGAGCCTACAATACGAGGTAAATGTATTTTATGCTTGCTTCGAGGCAAGCAACACTGAAGCATGCATGAGAGCACCAGCTGTTCCGGACGACTGTGATCACGCTTTCCGTAGCCGATGTGGTCAACATTTACAAGTCCGCGGGGCCTGACGGATTACCAGGGCGTGTACTCAGAGCATGCGCGGACCAAGTGGCAAATGTCTTCACTGACATTTTCAACCTCTCCCTGATCAAGTCTGTAATACCTACATGTTTCAAGCAGACGATTATAGTCCCTGTACCAAAGAATGTAAAGGTAACCTGCCTAAACGACTACCACTCAACGTCGGTAGCTATGAAGTGCTTTCAAAGGCTGGTCATGGTTCACATCAACACCATCATCCCGGAAACCCTAGACCCACTCCAATTCGCATACCACCCCAACAGATCCACAGATTACGTAATCTCAATCGCACTCCACACTGCCCTTTCCCACCTGGACAAAAGGAACACCTATGTGAGAATGCTGTTCATTGACTACAGCTCAGCGATCAACACCATAGTGCACCTCAAAGCTCATCAAGCTAAAGACTCTGATACTAAACAACTCCCTCTGCATCTGGATCCTGGACTTCCTGACGGGCCGCCCCCAGGTGGTAAGAGTAGGCAACAACACGTCTGCCACGCTGATCCTCAACACCGGGGACCCTCAGGGGTGTGTGCTTAGTCCCCTCCTGTACTCCCAGTTCACCCACGACTTTGTGGCCTGGCACAAGTTCAACACCCTCATTAAGTTTGCTGACAACACCAGTGGTAGGCCTGATCACTGACAACGATGAGACAGCTTATAGGGAGGTCAGAGACCTGGCAGTGTGGTGCCAGGACAACAACTTCTCCCTCAATGCGAGCAAGACAAATTACCTGATCGTGGACTGTCGGAAAATGAGGGCAGAACAGGCCGGGTCGGAACGGGTCGAGAGTTTCAAGTTCTTTGGTGTCCACATCACCAACAAACTATCATGGTCCAAACACATCAAGACAGTCGTGAACAGGGCAAGACAAAACCTTTTCCCCCTCAGGAGATTGAAAATATTTGGCATTGGCCCCAGGATCCTCAAGAAATTCTACAGCTGCACCATCAAAAGCATCCTGACTGGTTGCATCACCGCCTGGTATGGCAACTGCTCGGCACCCGACCGCATGGCGCTACAGAGGGTAGTGTGTACGGCCCAATACATCACTGGGCCAAGCTCCTGCAATCCAGGACCTCGACACCAGGCGGTGTCAGAGGAAGGCCCAAAAATGTTTCAAAGACTCCAGTCATCCAAGTCATAGACTGTTCTCTCTGCTACCGCACGGCAAGCGGTACCGGAGCACCAAGTCTAGGTCCAAAAGGCTCCTAAACAGCTTCTACCCCCAAGCCATAAGACTGCTGAACAATTAATCAAATGGCCAACCAGACTATTGACCCCCCTTTCGTTTTTACACTGCTGCTACTTGTTGTTTATTTTCCCCTACATGTACAAATTACCTCTACTAACTTGCACATATTGACTCGGTTATGGTACCCCCTGTATATAGCCTCGTTATTGTTATGTAATCTTACTTTAGTTTATTTAGTAAATATTTTCTTAACTCTATTTCTTGAATTGCATTGTTGTTTAAGGGCTTGTAAAGTTTCATTTCACCGTTATATTCGGCGCATGTGACAAATATAATTTGATTTGAAATGTGGAATCGGAATTTGGTTTACTCTCTGAATGGACTCGAATTCAAATGGAATTGACCCCAACCCTGCTAAAAAGCATGCTCACAAGAGAACCTTACTTGAAAATTGAAAGTAATTTTTAGTCTGTGACTAAGCTTAATTGGTGTCCTGGAAACTGTCCCCAAGAACTGTGTTTGTAACTCACGTGCGGGTCATTGTGCTCTACGGCTACTTTGTGCAGGTCCAGTAGAGACTGGTTGACACTCTTCTCCAGCTGTAGGGCACACTCCAAGGCCTCCAACCCACTGCCCCACTCATCTCTGTCAGGTTTCTGAAACATACAGAGAAGTTGATTCTAATGATGAATATCCATGCATCAAACTGCCAGAGCCCATTAAATGGTGGCAATATGTTGAACCTATCAATCAATCAATCTCTTTATTGTCCCAATTAGGACATGTGTTGTGCAGTCAGTGTTCAACAGTAAAAACAGCATTAACAACAGGGACCATACAACAGATATACACATAAGATAAATCAATAATGAGATGGGTTGCAGAATTAGAATCAGTCATTGAATCAGTCAAAAGGAACAGTCATTAAATCATTAAAAAGGAAGTCATTGAATCAGTCTTAGATCAGTCAAAAGGAGCAGTCATTGAATCAGTCTTAGATCAGTCAAAAGGAACAGTCATTGAATCAGTCTTAGATCAGTCAAAAGGAACAGTCATTGAATCAGTCTTAGATCAGTCAAAAGGAACAGTCATTGAATCAGTCTTAGATCAGTCAAAAGGAACAGTCATTGAATCAGTCTTAGATCAGTCAAAAGGAACAGTCATTGAATCAGTCTTAGATCAGTCAAAAGGAACAGTCATTGAATCAGTCTTAGATCAGTCAAAAGGAACAGTCATTGTGAAAAGGTGCACCAATAAATACATGATTTAATTTCATGTTCAGATTCAGGAAGTGTATGGCCTGTGGGATAGAAATAGTTATTGGATCTGTTGCTCTTGAGTTTGGGAAGTCTAAAACAACAAACCGAGGGGAGGAGCTCAAAGATCAGCAAAGAGGGCTTACTCAGGACAGTCTAGGATACTGTTAGTGCTCCTCAACAAGATTACCAAACCAGAACATCATTAAACATCAACACTGATTCAATAAAGAGAGTTGTTGTTGTCCCCCATTTTACAAAGGGAGTCAGTGTTCTCCTCAAAAGGCCAACTTTTTGTCCAGCACAGTTCCCAGATACTTACAGGTACTGACCAGCTCAATGCCATTGCCCCTGACCAGAGTGGGTATGAGGTTCAGTGGCTGCCTTCTAAAAGTCAATGACCAAGACATTCAGTTGAAGGAAGCAGTTCTCACTCACACCATGACACACAGTCATCTATCACAGACCTGTGTTCTCAGTCTCTATCCTGCAGTAGGTGATCACTGTCTGTTTTCATATTCAGTGCCACAGTCATTAGTGTATAGTATATGTACAGGAGAGGAGAGGGTTGTGGGGGATCTGAAGGAGGAGCAGAGTTGTACAGGAGAGGAGAGGGCTGTGGGGGATCTGAAGGAGGAGGAGAGTTGTACAGGAGAGGAGAGGGTTGTGGGGGATCTGAAGGAGGAGCAGAGTTGTACAGGAGAGGAGAGGGTTGTGGGGGATCTGAAGGAGGAGCAGAGTTGTACAGGAGAGGAGAGGGTTGTGGGGGATCTGAAGGAGGAGGAGAGTTGTACAGGACCGGTCTGTAAGTAAGTCCACTATCCAGCCCACAACACTCAGGTCCAGCTTAAAGCGGGAGAGGAGCTTCTCTGCTAGTATGTGAGGCTGGATAGTATTGAAGGCCGACGAGAAGTCAATAAACAGAAGGGCTGGAGTGGTGTCCTCCACCACCCCTCTTGACCCTGTAAAGCAAACTTCAAGGAATCTAGGTCTCAACCTGACAGTACATTCTGTAGGGGGTCCAGCTGACAGTACATTCTGTAGGGGGTCCAGGGAGTTCTCCACCTGACAGTACATTCTGTAGGGGGTCCAGGGAGTTCTCAACCTGACAGTACATTCTGTAGGGGTCCAGGGAGTTCTCCACCTGACTATACATTCTGTAGGGGGTCCAGGGAGTTCTCCACCTGACAGTACATTCTGTAGGGGGTCCAGGGAGTTCTCCACCTGACAGTACATTCTGTAGGGGGTCCAGGGAGTTCTCCACCTGACAGTACATTCTGTAGGGGGTCCAGGGAGTTCTACACCTGACTATACATTCTGTAGGGGGTCCAGGGAGTTCTCCACCTGACAGTACATTCTGTAGGGGGTCCAGGGAGTTCTCCACCTGACTATACATTCTGTAGGGGTCCAGGGAGTTCTCCACCTGACAGTACATTCTGTAGGGGGTCCAGGGAGTTCTCCACCTGACAGTACATTCTGTAAGGGGTCCAGGGAGTTCTCCACCTGACTATACATTCTGTAGGGGGTCCAGGGAGTTCTCCACCTGACAGTACATTCTGTAGGGGGTCCAGGGAGTTCTCCACCTGACAGTACATTCTGTAAGGGGTCCAGGGAGTTCTCCACCTGACTATACATTCTGTAGGGGGTCCAGGGAGTTCTCCACCTGACAGTACATTCTGTAGGGGGTCCAGGGAGTTCTCCACCTGACTATACATTTTGTATGGGGTCCAGGGAGTTCTCCACCTGACAGTACATTCTGTAGGGGGTCCAGGGAGTTCTCCACCTGACAATACATTCTGTAGGGGGTCCACAGAGTTCTCAACCTGACAGTACATTCTGTAAAGGGTCCAGGGAGTTCTCCACCTGACAGTACATTCTGTAGGGGGTCCACAGAGTTCTCAACCTGACAGTACATTCTGTAGGGGTCCAGGGAGTTCTCTACCTGACAGTACATTCTGTATGGGGTCCAAGGAGTTCTCCACCTGACAATACATTCTGTATGGGGTCCACAGAGTTCTCCACCTGACAATGCATTTCATTACCAGGGATGTCAGTACCACTGGCATGAAGTAATTTAGCAGCTTGTGGGATTTGCTTTTGGCCACAGGAACTACAGTAGCATGCTTCCAGAGTTCAGGCACCTTCCGGCCACAGGAACTACAGTAGCATGCTTCCAGAGTTCAGGCACCTTCCGGCCACAGGAACTACAGTAGCATGCTTCCAGAGTTCAGGCACCTTCTGGCCACAGGAACTACAGTAGCATGCTTCCAGAGTTCAGGCACCTTCTGGCCACAGGAACTACAGTAGCATGCTTCCAGAGTTCCTGCACCCTGTTAGTGGGGACGCACCCTGTTAGTGGGGACCCACCCTGTTAGTGGGGACGCACCCTGTTAGTGGGGACGCACCCTGTTAGTGGGGACGCACCCTGTTAGTGGCATATATTCTGTGGACTTAAATGTTCAGACAAGAAAAGGCAAAATGGCCCCTAGTCTAATCAATATGAAGCCTTGTATAAGGTAACATAACCCCCGGTAGTGCTGTTGAGTTTATTTATACCCTGATGTCCTGGAGAAAGATGCGTCCTCCTCTCTGGTTCTGATGACTCATCAGTTTCTCAGCATGCTCCTTCTCCTCCTTGGACTGAGTCAGGAAGAACTTGGAAAAATTGGGCAGGGATTTGTCGTCTCTGTCAAAGTAGTAGCCCTAGTAAAAAAACACATACAAGACAAAAGTGGAAGTGTCACGAACATGTCAAATGGTCAACACCATCCTGCAGAACTTTGAGTTGTAGTTTGCCTGTATGAAATGTTCTATAGTTAATATGTGTAACTCTGTGTTGTCTGTTAAATAAAGGTGTTCTCAACTAGCCTACCTGGTTAAATAAAGGTGTTCAACTAGCCTACCTGGTTAAATAAAGGTGTTCAACTAGCCTACCTGGTTAAATAAAGGTGTTCAACTAGCCTACCTGGTTAAATAAAGGTGTTCAACTAACCTACCTGGTTAAATAAAGGTGTTCAACTAACCTACCTGGTTAAATAAAGGTGTTCAACTAGCCTACCTGGTTAAATAAAGGTGAAATGAAAAAAAAAAAAAAAAGAGATGTAAAATGAGATGTAAAGAGCAAACATGAGAATTGATCCAATTTCTCATTTGACTTTCGATCCCATCCCAAATTGAACCCATTCTCTTTTGGCACTATTTAGGTACGGGGAAGACACAGCAATGTCTTGCTATGGACATGCATAGCTATATTCACTGTGTTTAAATAATAGACCAGACAAAGATATATTAATTATGAGAGACAAACAGCTCTATTGGTCTCACCATAGACAGGTAAGGGTCTAGCAGGTAGATAACTTACCATAGACAGGTAAGGGTCTAGCAGGTGGATAACTATTGGTCTCACCATAGACAGGTAAGGGTCTAGCAGGTAGATAACTTACCATAGACAGGTAAGGGTCTAGCAGGTGGATAACTCACCATAGACAGGTAAGGGTCCAGCAGGTGGATAACTCACCATAGACAGGTAAGGGTCCAGCAGGTGGATAACTCACCATAGACAGGTAAGGGTCTAGCAGGTGGATAACTCACCATAGACAGGTAAGGGTCTAGCAGGTAGATAACTTACCATAGACAGGTAAGGGTCTAGCAGGTGGATAACTCACCATAGACAGGTAAGGGTCCAGCAGGTGGATAACTATTGGTCTCACCATAGACAGGTAAGGGTCCAGCAGGTGGATAACTATTGGTCTCACCATAGACAGGTAAGGGTCCAGCAGGTGGATAACTATTGGTCTCACCATAGACAGGTAAGGGTCTAGCAGGTGGATAACTCACCATAGACAGGTAAGGGTCCAGCAGGTGGATAACTCACCATAGACAGGTAAGGGTCCAGCAGGTGGATAACTATTGGTCTCACCATAGACAGGTAAGGGTCTAGCAGGTGGATAACTATTGGTCTCACCATAGACAGGTAAGGGTCCAGCAGGTGGATAACTATTGGTCTCACCATAGACAGGTAAGGGTCCAGCAGGTGGATAACTATTGGTCTCACCATAGACAGGTAAGGGTCTAGCAGGTGGATAACTATTGGTCTCACCATAGACAGGTAAGGGTCTAGCAGGTGGATAACTATTGGTCTCACCATAGACAGGTAAGGGCCTAGCAGGTGGATAACTATTGGTCTCACCATAGACAGGTAAGGGTCTAGCAGGTGGATAACTCACCATAGACAGGTAAGGGTCCAGCAGGTGGATAACTCACCATAGACAGGTAAGGGTCTAGCAGGTGGATAACTCACCATAGACAGGTAAGGGTCTAGCAGGTGGATAACTCACCATAGACAGGTAAGGGTCTAGCAGGTGGATAACTATTGGTCTCACCATAGACAGGTAAGGGTCCAGCAGGTGGATAACTCACCATAGACAGGTAAGGGTCTAGCAGGTGGATAACTCACCATAGACAGGGAAGGGTCTAGCAGGTGGATAACTATTGGTCTCACCATAGACAGGTAAGGGTCCAGCAGGTGGATAACTCACCATAGACAGGTAAGGGTCTAGCAGGTGGATAACTCACCATAGACAGGGAAGGGTCTAGCAGGTGGATAACTCACCATAGACAGGTAAGGGTACGGCAGGTGGATAACTCACCATAGACAGGTAAGGGTCTAGCAGGTGGATAACTCACCATAGACAGGTAAGTGCCTAGCAGGTGGATAACTCACCATAGACAGGTAAAGGTCCAGCAGGTGGATAACTCACCATAGACAGGTAAGAGTCCAGCAGGTAGATAACTCACCATAGACAGGTAAGGGTCTAGCAGGTAGATAACTCACCATAGACAGGTAAGGGTCTAGCAGGTGGATAACTCACCATAGACAGGTAAGGGTCTAGCAGGTAGATAACTCACCATAGACAGGTAAGGGTCTAGCAGGTAGATAACTCACCATAGACAGGTAAGGGTCTAGCAGGTGGATAACTCACCATAGACAGGTAAGGGTCTAGCAGGTAGATAACTCACCATAGACAGGTAAGGGTCCAGCAGGTGGATAACTCACCATAGACAGGTAAGGGTCTAGCAGGTAGATAACTCACCATAGACAGGTAAGGGTCTAGCAGGTGGATAACTCACCATAGACAGGTAAGGGTCTAGCAGGTAGATAACTCACCATAGACAGGTAAGGGTCTAGCAGGTAGATAACTCACCATAGACAGGTAAGGGTCTAGCAGGTAGATAACTCACCATAGACAGGTAAGGGTCTAGCAGGTAGATAACTCACCATAGACAGGTATACATAAGAAGCATACAGTTCCAGGTTGATCTGCCTGTTGATGGCAGCCTCACATTCCTGGTGGAAGTTCTGTCGCACCTGGGATGCCATGGTTCTGGAAAGAGAGACAGAGGCAGGCAGACAGAGACAGAGACAGACAGACAGCAATTATCAGCAACCATCACTCCTGTGTTCCAATGGCACGTTGTGTTAGCTAATCAAAGTTTATCATTTTAAAAAGGCTAATTGACCATTAGAAAACACTTTTGCAATTATGTTAGCACAGATGAAAACTGTTGTTCACATTAAAGAAGCAATAAAACTGGCCTTCTGTAGACTAGTTGAGTATCTGGAGCATCAGCGTTTGTGGGTTTGATTACAGGCTCAAAATGGCAGGAAACAAAGATCTTTCTTCTGAAACTCATCAGTCTATTCTTGTTCTGAGAAATGGAGGCTTTTCCATGTGAGATCTCATACAACTCTGTGTATTACTCCATTCACAGAACAGCGCAAACTGTCTCTAACAAGAATAGAAAGAGGAGTGGGAGGCCCCGGTGCACAACTGAGCAAGAGGACATGTACATTAGAGTGTCTAGTTTGAGAAACAGACGCCTCACAAATCCTCAACTGGCAGCTTCATTAAATAGTACCCGCAAAACACCAGTCTCAACGTCAACAGTGAAGAGGCGAATCTGGGATGCTGACCTTCTAGGCAGAGTTGCAAAGAAAAAGCCATATCTCAGACTGGCCTATAAAAATAAAGATTAAGATGGGCAAAAGAACACAGACACTGGACAGAGGTAGATTGGAAAAAAAGTGTTATGTACAGACAAATCTAACTTTGAGGTGTTCGGATCACAAAGAAGTACATTCGTGAGACGCAGTAAACATGAAAAGATGCTGGAGGAGTGAACCATCTGTCAAGCCTGGTGGAGACAATGTGATGGTCTGGGGGAGGTGGAGGCAATGTGATGGTCTGGGGGAGGTGGAGGCAATGTGATGGTCTGGGGGAGGTGGAGGCAATGTGATGGTCTGGGGGAGGTGGAGGTAATGTGATGGTCTGGGGGAGGTGGAGGCACTGTGATGGTCTGGGGGAGGTGGAGGCACTGTGATGGTCTGGGGGAGGTGGAGGTAATGTGATGGTCTGGGGGAGGTGGAGGCAATGTGATGGTCTGGGGGCTTTGGTGGTGGTAAAGTGGGAGATTTGTACAGGGTAAAAGGGATCTTGAAGAAGGAAGGCCATCACTCCATTTTGCAACGCCATGCCATACCCTGTGGACGACGCTGAATTGGAAGCAATTTCCTCCTACAACAGGAAAATGACCCAAAGCACAGCTCCAAACTATGCAAGAACTATTTAGGGAAGAAGCAGTCAGCTGGTTTTCTGTCTATAATGGAGTGGCCAGCACAGTCACCGGATCTCAACCCTATAGAGCTGTTGTGGGAGGAGCTTGACCCATCAAGCCAATCCTATTTGTGGGGGGTGCCTCAGGAAACATGGGTGAAATCTCTTCAGATTAGTGATGGGCATTCTGGCTATTTTCAGAGAGCTCGTTCGGCTCAGCTCACCAGAAAGCGTTGGTTCTTTTGGCTCCCAAACGGCTCTTTAATTGTATATTTTGGGTGTTTTGCGATAGTTTGACAGTTTGCGATAGTTTGACTATGATTGGTGTTAAAACAATTCTAATTAATTTATTACATTAAATCATACTCTACCTTAACCACAATGTATTTAAACAATGCTTTGGTTTGTTATGAAAAAGAACGCTGTTAAACATTTGCATTTAAAGTATAACTTTTTAATGTACAAAGTGTAAATAAATGATATTCCATTCGGTGTATCTTCCTGTCCATTGATGAACATAGGGTGTCCATCAACTCTGTCACATGTCCTGTGGGTACGTTTGCTTCTCTCTGGCGGCTGGCTGTGATTGGCTGCCGACCCTTACACAGGAGTATCATTTGTGAGGCTGTCACATAGCTGAAAAGAGAGAACAGGTAACTTATTAGTTCAGGTTCATGTTTTGTCTACTGATACTACATTCTCATCTACTGCTCATATACATATATAATACTGGATTAAATAATGATGTAGTAATAACTGCTTACTGTACCTCTCTCCACTGAACTCCACAGTGACCTGCTCAAAGGGTTCCAGGACTCCTCCACCTCCCATTCCTCTTGGGTCAGAGCATCAACAGGCGCATTGACAATGGCCAGGGTAGAGATGCTGTCATCCTTTGACTCAAGAAACCACTTTAACATATAAAATGTTGAATTCCACCTTGTTGTGCAGTCTTGTTTAGGCCTCAGCTCAGGCATCTCCCATCTAGCGTTGTGTAGACGTTTAGTTTTTCAGGACCTACTGTGCTCCTGTGGACGTATTCCACAGCTGCTTTCACTTTGTCCACAGTGGACTTCATCACCCCCAGAGCATCTCTTACAATCAGGATGATTGTGTGGGGAAGACATAGATGATGGGTCCATTTAAACATTTTCATTGCTTTGGTTTTGTTAGCTGCATTGTCGCTAAGACAACAGACCACTTTTCCATCTACTTGGCGTTCTCTGGCCAATCACAACAGTTCCTCTGCCAAGTTCTCTGAGGTGTGTCTGTCGCTGAACTCAAAGCAGCCCAGAAGACAGCTAGACATCAAACCATCTTCAATAAAGTGACATGTAAGAAGTGGTTACCCTTGATGTCCAGCAGTCAGTGGTTAGGAGTGGTTACCCCTGATGTCCAGCAGTCAGTGGTTAGGAGTGGTTACCCCTGATGTCCAGCAGTCAGTGGTTAGGAGTGGTTACCCCTGATGTCCAGCAGTCAGTGGTTAGGAGTGGTTACCCCTGATGTCCAGCAGTCAGTGGTTAGGAGTGGTTACCCCTGATGTCCAGCAGTCAGTGGTTAGGAGTGGTTACCCCTTGATGTCCAGCAGTCAGTGGTTAGGAGTGGTTACCCCTGATGTCCAGCAGTCAGTGGTTAGGAGTGGTTACCCCTTGATGTCCAGCAGTCAGTGGTTAGGAGTGGTTACCCCTGATGTCCAGCAGTCAGTGGTTAGGAGTGGTTACCCCTGATGTCCAGCAGTCAGTGGTTAGGAGTGGTTACCCCTTGATGTCCAGCAGTCAGTGGTAAGAAGTGGTTACCCTTGATGTCCAGCAGTCAGTGGTAAGGCAAACTGCAGTAGCTTTTTGGACTCTTTCCCGCACTGAAGCCTGTGTGCTCTCGTACAGTTGTGGAATAAGTGATTTTGAAAGGGTTTTCCTGTTTGGAATTGTGTACATTGGATTTAGACTATTGCTATAATTTCTAAAACCTCTGTCCTCCACGATCGAAAATGGCTGGAAATCGGTGGCAATAATTTTAGCCAATGCAATATCAATTTGGCCTTGTTTTGCTAGACATAGACTTTGGCATAAACTGGTCCATAGAAGACTGCGTTGCTGTGGGTCGCGGAGTAGGCCTACTTAAATGAGTGGATACATCTCCACGTGTGGAGGTGCTGGTTCCACCACTATCACTAGCAGGCCTACTTGACTGAGTGGATACATCTCCATGTGTGGAGGTTCTGGGTCCACCACTATCACTAGCAGGCCTACTTGACTGAGTGGATACATCTCCACGTGTGGAGGTGCTGGTTCCACCACTATCACTAGCAGGCCCGCTCGTTTCTGGAAGCTCCGCTACAGCTTCACAGTTGGGTGCACAGTTCACATATGCTGGTGTAGGTTGTGCGTAGAACTATATAGCTGTATGAGATTTTGTTTTGGCAAATTCTACACTGTGCTTTAACATAGTCTATATTATTAAAATGCATCCAAATGCTACTGTGCTTCCGACTCGTTTTCACAGCTGTCCTTCCTCTCTCTCCTCGGTTGCTAAGTGTGTGACTGAGTGAGTTGGCTCGGCCCTCCTTCACACATCTTTGGTTCATTGGTTGACACTGCGTGTCTGATTGACAGGAACAACAGATGAGGCTGTTAGTCTGAGCAGACGGTCAGATCAAATGTGTGTACGGTTGTGCATTTAGGCCTATACTGTTCTTGTTCTTTGAAATAGTAAATTCTACTCATTTAAATCTTTCGATTATTTATATATATATATATATATTATTATTTTTATAAATATTTTTTATAAAAAAAAAAGATTTGGCTCTTCTGATATGCGAGCCGGATCCCAACGTTCGCTTACAAAAGCCGACTCGTTTGCTTACAACCCATCACTACTTCAGACTACCTCAACAAATTGACAATTAGAATGCCAAAGATCTGCAAGCCTGCAATTACTGCAAATGGAGGATTCTTTGACCAAAGCAAATTTTGAAGGACACTATTATTTCAATTAAAAAACATTATTTATAACCTCGTCAACGTCTTGATTATACAGTTGAAGTCGGAAGTTTTAATGACTCCAACCTAATTTTTTCAACCACTCCACAAATTTCTTGTTAACAAACTATAGTTTTGGCAAGTCGGTTAGGACATCTACTTTGTGCAGGAGACAAGTAATTTTTCCAACAATTGTTTACAGAGATTATTTCACTTATAATTCACAGTATCACAATTCCAGTGGGTCAGAAGTTTACATACACTAAGTTGGCCTTTAAACAACTTGAAAAATTCCAGAAAAAAAGGTCATGGCTTTAGAAGCTTCTGATAGGCTAATTGACATCATTTGAGTCAATTGGAGGTGTACCTGTGGATGTATTTCAAGGGCTACCTTCAAACTCAGTGCCTCTTTGCTTGACATCATGGGAAAATCAAAAGAAATCAGCCAAGACTTCAGCAAAAAAATTGTGGACCTCCACAAGTCTGGTTCATCCTTGGGAGAAATTTCAAAACGCCTGAAGGTACCACGTTCATCTGTACATACAATAGTACGCAAGTATAAACACCATGGGACCACACAGCTGTCATAACGCTCAGGAAGGAGACGCGTTCTGTTTCCTAGAGATGAACGTACTTTGGTGCAAAAAGTGAAAATCAATCCCAGAACAACAGCAAAAGACCTTGTGAAGATGCTGGAGAAAACAGGTACAAAAGTATCTCTATCCACAGTAAAACAAGTCCAATATCGACAACCTGAAAGGCCGCTCAGCAGGGAAGAAGCAACTGCTCCAAAACCGCCATAAAAAAGACAGACTACGGTTTGCAACTTGCACATGGGGACAAAGATTGTACTTTTTGGAGAAATGTCCTCTGGTCTGATGAAACAAAAAAATAACTGTTTGGCCATAATGACCATCGTTATGCTTGGAGGAAAAGGGGGAGGCTTGCAAGCCAAGGAACACCATCCCAACCATGAAGCATGGGGGTGGCAGCATCATGTTGTGGGGGTGCTTTGCTGCAGGAGGGACTGGTGCACTTCACAAAATAGATGGCATCATGAGGGAAAATTATGTGGATCTATTGAAGCAACATCAAGACAGTCAGGAAGTTAAAGCATGGTCGCCAATGGGTCTTCCAAATGGACAATGACCCCAAGCATACTTCCAAAGTTGTGGCAAAATGTCTTAAGGACAACAAAGTCAAGGTATTGGAGTGGCCATCAAAGCCCTGACATCAATCCTACAGAAAATGTGTGGGCAGAACTGAAAAAGCGTGTGTGAGCAAGGAGGCCTACAAACCTGACTCAGTTACACCAGCTCTGTCAGGAGGAATGGATCAAAATTCACCCAACTTATTGTGGGAAGCTTGTGGAAGGCTACCCGAAACATTTGACCCAAGTTAAACAATTTAAAGGCAATGCTACCAAATACTAATTGAGTGTATGTAAACTTCTGACTCACTGGGAATGTGACGAAAGATAAGATTCTCTCTACTATTATTCTGACATTTCACATTCTTAAAATAAAGTGGTGATCCTAACTGTCCAAAGACAGGGAATTTTTACTAGGATTAAATGTCAGGAATTGTGAAAAACTGAGTTTAAATTTGGCTAAAGTGTAAGTAGACTTCCGATATCAACTGTATATACACACACACACACATTGTGGGACGCGCTGTATATTGTACAATTCGACTGCGCGACAGACCACACACTTACACACCATTTAATAACCAGCATACTAATTTATGTTAGTATTAAACGTATCAACTTCCTCAAACCATAAGATTAATGTGTAAAAATAAATAATGTCTCTATTTAGTTACAACACTGAAGAGGTTGATGAAGAACCTACATGAGGGCGCACCGGGCAACGCAATATAAAGTAGGACAGACAAGTGATTTGTACTGGAAAGTCAACTAATATATTTACTATAGTCAACCAGCTCGTAGTCCCTTAGCATCCCAGGCTGGTCTCTTTTTTTGAAAAAAAAAAAAAAAAAGATATATCTTGTAATTGAACAAAATAGTAAAAGGTGGTCAATAACTGGGGTCCGTATGCCGATAATACGGGACACTTTTGTTTGTTGCTAAACCGCTTTTGAAAAAGCTGATCGTAGTAATAGGTTAGTATTTCCACTGAAATGGCAAACATGCTAATTGCTAACCCGTTAGCTAATTTTTTTTTTTTTTTTACGACACCCAAAATAAAATCACTAAACATTGATGGCTTGATCACAAGATAACACTGTTGAAGGGAATATATTTCTTAAAACCCTGTTGAATAATGCCGATAATACGGGTTTTACAACGTCGTCCGCTAAGAACAATAATAATGGTTTTGGAGAAACAGGTCGGATATTTGACGACGTTAAAACAACGTTAGATGGCTACTCATGACAAGGCGCTTATGAAACGGGACTCAAGGTTATTGTCGCGAACAGGTAACATCTAGTAGCAGAGCTGCAAAAGTGGCCCAACAAATAAATGCAACGCATACAGCCTGGTAATAATATTATACAACTAGTCATCACAGTAACGCAGGTATAAAACACCGTAAACTACCTCGGGAGTGGTACGAACGCTTGCCGGTCGACTCCCTCCAAATGGTATCCACTTGCCCAGTTAAATAAAGGTTAAATAAATAAAAAGCTGTGTTGACTGGGTGACAGTGGTTTCTGACGGACTACAGCATCGCGTACTACTCAGCGTACACTTTTCAAAATAAAAGTCCTCAACACTGCCAAAACATGTTCATTGTTGATCCTGTGTAGTCCCATCTCCATATTCAGAAATAAAACAGAATGTAGTGCTCGTTAACGCATATAAAACCACGATTCAATAAATGCATATCTAGAGCTCTCTAAATATTGGAGTCAGGGACGCAAAAACACAGTGATTATATCTGTATTGACATCTGTGAGCTACTTATATGTATGAGATATGCCCGATTCCTTTTTCAATGTGCAGAAAATGTATTTTATTTGTAAATGAGATTATTACACTATATAGAATAACGTTGTGTGGTTAGTATTTCTGCACAGACGAGTAGCTCGTTTTAACCCCCCAGCCCCTTATAAAATAATCATTGGTTGTACAGTTACCTTCAAGTTGTGATCCTTGCCTGTCAAATAGTTAATGGATTTCCCTTCATGTGAACTTGTATTTTATTTTAAATGACCATCTTCAAAAGTTGTGGAGATGTTATATCCATTTTATTCAGAAGAAATGTAAAAATTTATACAAGATTTATTTTTTTTAAAGAATTTTTAAAAAAGAAAAAAAGGTTCTACACTTCCCTTCAAGTGTCCGCCAGCTAGGGAATCTTAATATAATACATGAAAGAACAAACATTACCAAAACGAAAAAATAAAACCATTTTATCCCAGTGCTTAAAGGGGTAGAGCTCCCATTCGAGGCGGCGAGTGCCAGACAGCAGAGCTGGTACGTTTAAAGTAGCGAGGTTTGCTCTTGCAGAAGATGCGATCCAGCTTTGGGGGTTCAATCACCCCGTAGTGAGAGTCCACGTCAGCTGGGTGGAAATATTGCTTCATCATAGACTGCTTCAGCTGGTTGCCTAGAGGGGAGGGAAGAAGGGGTTCACACTTTAGCATCGTGTCTAAGGCCTTGGGTCTTGTAGTTATAAAAGCTAGCACTTTGCCATCATGCTTCCAGTCGTTGTGCTAATGGCTAGTTAGCAATGGCACCATGAACTCTCGACTTTCCTTCAAACTGCGCAGCGACATAAACAAATGGTATCCATGAGTTCATCTAACTCTGGATATGTAGAACCCCCCCCCAGCTTGATTACCAAAATCTCAAACTATCCCTTTAAGATAGTTTGGGGCGGCAGGTAGCCTAGCGGTTAGAGTGTTGGACTAGTAACCGAAAGGTTGCAAGTTCAAATCCCTGAGCTGACAAGGTACAAATCTGTCTTTCTGCCCCTGAACAGGCAGTTAAGAACCAATTGTTATTTAGTGGGTTAACTGACATGCCTAGTTAAATAAAGGTAAAAAATAAAAAGAGCACAGTGAAAGGCATAAACGAGGCCTTGTGTGGAGGCCTTATGCACCGCGTGTTGCTACGAGGCCTAAAGTCATTCAAACGTACCCTCAGCCCATGTGGGGATGGGTTTCCTTGGTGCCGATTCGTCATCAGTAGAGTCATCACTGTTCTGATCCATCCCATAGTCCTCAGGGTTGGTGTTGAGAACAACAGGCTTGTTCCCCCCTTTAGGAGTGATCTCATATGACTGGGGAGACTGCTGCAAGGGCAAGAAGACAAATCAGGAATTTCTTCTCTTAGAATTCAAATAGACAAGTTGGTGTGATTTCTACACCCAGCCATGGTTGGACTGATAAAGTAGGTCCAGCAACATTAGAAGTCATATTGAGAGTCCTCATCTCCTACTTCCATTTATCAGATGCTTTTATCCAAAGCGATTAGTCATAGTTTGCATACATTTTACGTATGGGTGGCCCCGGGGAATCGAACCCAACAACCCAAGGCGTTGCAAGAGTCATGCTCTACCGACTATGGCTCTAAACGAGAGTGTGATCCATACCTCGATATCCACAGTGACGTTGAGGACTCCTCCCTTCCCTACAGGCGTCTTCAACACCTATAGGTGAGAACAGGAGAAGTGCACACGAATATTTGTAAATCTACCACAGGATCAATATCCTCCAATGAGATACACAACACTTTGCAAAGATTAGGAAAATCATTACTGACAACCCCATAGGCATCCACTCCTTCCAACCCCATGGGATAAATAGGAAAAAAACTAAAATGTTTACATTCAAAACAATGGACGCGCCATGTTACCACAAGCTCCCCCTCCTCGATGTTATAGTCATATGTTGGGGCCAATCCCACATCTTCCCCTACTGGCGGACCAACAAACTGTCATTGTTGGATAAGACACCAGGAAATCAGCACCAAGTCATTTTTAATTTAGGAAATCAGTTCCCAGGTATCCCCACACGTAATAGAGAGATGTGATCGTATACACATGTAAGCAAGGTTTGAAATGATTCTGTGTCAAATATCCGTTGGGGCTTCAAACTGGACTAAACACATTATTTGTAATCATCTTCCGGCCCCACGACCACCTCCAAGAAAACAAAATGGACCCGGGGGGTTGATCTAGTTGATGCTCCCTGCCCTACTTTTTACCTGTCAAAGTAGAGAAGTGTTCTCACCTGAACTTCAGCAGTCAGGTGGCTCTTAGCGGCTTCTCGCTGTCTCTCAGCGAGTCTCTCAGCTTCTCGCTGTCTCTCAGCGAGTCTCTCAGCTTCTCGCTGTCTCTCAGCGAGTCTCTCAGCTTCTCGCTGTCTCTCAGCGAGTCTCTCAGCTTCTCGCTGTCTCTCCTCCTCAGCCTGCCTCTGTTGCTCCTCCTATTGACAGAATAAAAACATTTCATTAGTACTTCAACCTGCCGTTAATGTCTTCTAACCGAAAGTGTACATGTACGAAGTCCCCAATATTAACACCTTTTAAATGTTATGTACAAATGTTTAAGACAGGAACAGACATGTTAAATTAATGTTTAATACAAACAAGACAAGACAGGTATGGTTGAAGACTTACCCTCTTCCTCTTCTCCAACTCTCTCCTCTCCTTCTCCCGGGCAGCTTTCTCCACATCTCTCTGAAGAGCAATGGCCTTCTCTCGCTCTACCCGCTCCCTGAAACAGACAATATTCAGAAAACAGCCTTCTCCGTCGCCACATTAAAACCAAACAATTCACAGTCCAAAGCTTCGAACATCAACAATAACAATGGCAGTTTAAATAGAAGATCAAACTAATTAATAATTAAAGCCCATTTTACATCGGCAGTTGTCGGCCATTTTACAGTTGTCGATAATTCCATAAGAAAATAAACACTTCCATTCATCAAAGGTTGACAGGGAAACTACCTCTCAGCAGATGCTTGTCTCTCTCTCTCCAGTTCTCTCTCTAGTTCTTTCTTCAGCTCCAGTGCTCGTCGGGCCTCAGTCATCTTACGAGCCCTCTCCTGCTCTTCTTCGGCTCTCCTCTTCGCCTGCAGCTCCTGCTGACGCTTCTCCTCCTCCTCCTGGGTCAAGGGTCAAACATTTAACAACCCACATGCAGCACCTTCAAGAGGCATTCGAATTAAAAACAAAACAAAATGTCTGTCCTTGGGGCTGGTCTAGCGGGCAATGCTGCAGTTTGGACATTAATGGGTCAAGAGTGGGTACAGATTCTACCTCTCCTATGGGCGGCATTCCGCCTACCTCTCCAATATCTGCCCACTAAAAAATAAATCATACTACTACTACTACTACTACTACTACTAATAAATATGAAAGTAGGAAACAGGAGTGTCTTACAGACTGTTGAATCTTCTTCCTCCTGACGTCCTCCTCCATCTTCCTCCTCAGTTCCAGCTCCTCCTGGCGTTTGGTGGCCACCTTCTTCTTGGCTTTCTCCTCTGCCATGCGCTCCACTCGCAGCTGCGGGAACAGGGGGAAAATAGTTTTACGAACACAAGTTTCCTATTGGATAAGTTCAGATAGTATCTCCTCTTTTCCACTCCATTTCAAGGCGGTTTGTGCCCAAATGAACAGGACCCCCATTACTGTAGCTTCACCTCTGCATCAGATGTCCTCCATCCGTCATTCGGTAAAGTCGAGTCTCTCGTCCACATCTTACCCTCCCTCGTCCACACCTCGCCCTGTCGCGTCTCTCGTCCACACCTCGCCCTGTCGCGTCTCTCGTCCACACCTCGCCCTGTCGCGTCTCTCGTCCACACCTCGCCCTGTCGCGTCTCTCGTCCACACCTCGCCCTGTCGCGTCTCTCGTCCACATCTCACCCTTTCTCATTCAACATCTCACCCTGTCGCCTCTCTCGTCAACATCTCACCTTGTCGTGTTTCTCATCAATCTGGAGCATTTTCTGCTCAATCTTCTTCTTCTTCTCCTCCTCTTTCTGTTCTTCCTTCACCCGGGCCTCGACTACCCTCCGCAGCCGTTCATCCCTCTTCTTCTTCATCTCTTCCTGTTTTCTCCTCTTCTCTTCCTCCATCTTCTTCTTCCTCTCGTCTTCTTGCTCTTGCTTCTTCTTTAGTGCTTCCAGTTTCAGGCGTTCTCTTTCCTAGAAGAAAATTACACTTAGGAATCTGATATAGATACATGGCATAAAAATAATAATATATATATATTTTTTAAACATTCTAGTGGCATCTCATCTGGGACTGAGTGAAATCCGTGGTAGTATTATTTTATATGGAAAGAGAGCCCATTAAGAGGGAATAAGATTAATATGGAACTAAAGGCACCAAGGGGGAAAGAAAATGTATCTCAAGGACGTATACACAGATTTAAGGCGATTTTTTAAAATGTAAATTTAGTTAGTGAGGGGCAAACGTATGTTCTTGCAAAGAGCCGGTAACGCGCTTGACGTGTGTAGGTGCCCGAAAACACAGACATAAATCGGATGAAGTCTAAATCACAAAAGCCCCAGCCTTTGTGCCCCTTACAACCCAACGTTAACTCAGGTGGTGTGGGAGGGAACGATGACAAGTGGCATGTACCAGTTAGAGCACACAAAGACCAAACACCCCCCCCCCCCCCACCACACCATATTACTATGATACATACCACTACACCACAGCCTGACTGTAGAGGGGACAGGGAAAGAGAGATCCAATTAACAAGGCTACATATGTTGTCTGGTAACATTGTGATTTATTTTTAAACTTCCTAAACATTTGGCTCAAAATGATCACAAAATGGTTATGATGTGATCATGACAACATAGGGGGGGGGGGATAATGTCACGAAGGCAGGAATTATTCAGGAAATATCACATCGCAAAATTAGGGAGCCTCTGAAATGAGTAGTGATCTGTAAACGAACCTTGAGGTCGGCTCTGCCCGGAGTGGTGTGTTTAATGAAGGACTTCATGACCGTGTTGCGACCCAGAGAACTGGGGGTCATCATCAGCATCTGGTTCTTCTGGACCGTGTGGAGGAACGACCTCATGTTGGGCCTCACCTACAGTAGACAACATTAGGGGTCTATTCATGGCAAGTAAACGTTTTCAGTATTTTTTAAACAACACTAGGTTCAGAACGTAAACCTATAAAAATGGGATTTCAAAAGTGAACTTGATACAGTGATAGTCCCACCACTTAATATATTCACTTGTTGGGAGAACTGGCAGGTCCTATGCCAGGTAAACTGGCAGGTCCTATGCCAGGTAAACTGGCAGGTCCTATGCCAGGTAAACTGGCAGGTCCTATGCCAGGTAAAAGACAGCTAGTTGGTGTGAAGAAATGCCTTTATCTTACTTATCGTCAGAGTAGGGGTGTTAACCCCAGTGTCCCGGCTAAATTCCCAATCTGGCCCTCAAACCATCACAGTCACCTAATAATCCCCAGTTTACAAATTGGCTCAGTCATCCCTCTCCTCTCCCCTGTAACTATTCCCCAGGTCGTTGCTGCAAATGAGAACGTGTTCTCAGTCAATTTACCTGGTAAAATAACAGATAAATAAAATATCTTGGTTCTTACACTCTGGCTCTTAATAGGGGGTGATGGCTTCTTCCTTGGGCTCTGGAATTCATCGGCAGCTGCTCTGCGCTTGGCACTGAGACGAGGACCCAGACTTGACGGTGGCTTCTTACCACTGCCATCTAGGAGAACACAAACCCGTTAACCACCAATACAGCCAACATCTTTGCCAGTGTGTGCGCGCGCACACGCACACACACACACACGTTGGCTCCCTCTCTAAAACATAGCCATAACCTATTGACGTTACAAGCATGATTCAGAAGATGGGGGGGATTTCTGCATATACGTGGTGCATCTTCGGTACGTGTGCCAGTCTTTGCTGATGAGTGTGTGTGTGTGAGGAAATGACGGCCTGCACCTGATCCAGAGTCTGGTGTGGCGGTCTTGGCTTTGCTGATGATCGAGGCTGGTGGCGGCACGGTGGGAGTGGTCTGGGCCATGGAGCGAGTGAAACGACGAACCTCCGTAACACTGAGATGGTTCTGCACCGTGTTATCCTGCGCAAATTAAACACGAGTTTAGGGAACCATTTCACTATGATCGTCAATATATTTACATAAGGAACAGACAGAAACAGTAGAGCTAGATATCAACGACTAAATCAGGGTTGGGGGGTTCAATTCCATTTCAGGAAGTAAATGAGGAACATCTGAATTGACCCCCCAACCCTGATATGAATGTATATTTTAGATAAACATATCATCCAGGTACAATGGGGATGTTTCCTACCTCAGAAGTCTCAGGAGATTGGCTGTCGGTCTTAGTCTTTGCAGGCTCCTCTGACAACACCCTGTCATACACAACAGCATATCAGATGCATAATAATCTCGGGTGTATTCATTCGTCGGCACACCGTAACAAAAAAAAACGTTTCACAAGCATTGTAAACAGAAACACTGGGAACTACGGTAACAGGTGAAATGAAGAAGGCCATCTACTTTATCTCTTAACATATTGCACAAGTTGACTGCAGGTATTTCCTTGGAAAGTAGCGATCAATATACACACACACAGCTCAAAAAAATCCAGGGGACACTTAAACACCACAATGTAACTCCAAATCAATCACACTTCTGTGGAATCAAACTGTCCACTTAGGAAGCAACACTGATTGACAATACATTTCACATGCTGTTGTGCAAATGGAACAGGTGGAAATTATAGGCAATTAGCAAGACACCCCCAATAAAGGAGAGGTTCTGCAGGTGGTGACCACAGACCACTTCTCAGTTCCTATGCTTCCTGGCTGATGTTTTGGTCACTTTTGAATGCTGGCGGTGCTTTCACTCTAGTGGTAGCATGAGACGGAGTCTATAACCCACACAAGTGGCTCAGGTAGTGCAGCTCATCCAGGATGGCACATCAATGCGAGCTGTGGCAAGAAGGTTTGCTGTGTCTGTCAGCGTAGTGTCCAGAGAATGGAGGCGCTACCAGGAGACAGGCCAGTACATCAGGAGACGTGGAGGAGGCCGTAGGAGGGCAACAACCCAGCAGCAGGACCGCGACCTCCGCCTTTGTGCAAGGAGGAGCACTGCCAGAGCCCTGCAAAAGGACCTCCAGCAGGCCACAAATGTGCATGTGTCTGCTCAAACGATCAGAAACAGACTCCATGAGGGTGGTATGAGGGCCTGACGTCCACAGGTGGGGGTTGTGCTTACAGCCCAACACCGTGCAGGACGTTTGGCATTTGCCAGAGAACACCAAGATTGGCAAATTCGCCACTGGCGCCCTGTGCTCTTCACAGATGAAAGCAGGTTCACACTGAGCACATGTGACAGACGTGACAGAGTCTGGAGACGCCGTGGAGAACGTTCTGCTGCCTGCAACATCCTCCAGCATGACCGGTTTGGCGGTGGGTCAGTCATGGTGTGGGGTGGCATTTCTTTGGGGGGCCGCACAGCCCTCCATGTGCTCGCCAGAGGTAGCCTGACTGCCATTAGGTACCGAGATGAGATCCTCAGACCCCTCGTGAGACCAAATGCTGGTGCGGTTGGCCCTGGGTTCCTCCTAATGCAAGACAATGCTAGACCTCATGTGGCTGTAGTGTGTCAGCAGTTCCTGCAAGAGGAAGGCATTGATGCTATGGACTGGCCCGCCAGTTCCCCAGACCTGAATCCAATTGAGCACATCTGGGACATCATGTCTCGCTCCATCCACCAACGCCACATTGCACCAGACTGTCCAGGAGTTGGCGGATGCCTTAGTCCAGGTCTGGGAGGAGATCCCTGAGGAGACCATCCGCCACCTCACCAGGAACATGCCCAGGCGTTGTAGGGAGGTCATACAGGCACGTGGAGGCCACACACACTACTGAGCCTCATTTTGACTTGTTTTAAGGACATTACATCAATGTTGGATCAGCCTGTAGTGTGGTTTTTCACTTTAATTTTGAGTGTGACTCCAAATCCAGACCTCCATGGGTTGATAAATTTGATTTCCATTGATCATTTTTGTGTGATTTTGTTGTCAGCACATTCAACTATGTAAAGAAAAAAGTATTTAATAAGAATATTTCATTCATTCAGATCTAGGATGTGTTATTTTAGTGTTCCCTTTATTTTTTTGAGCAGTGGCGATAGATATATATAAAACCATCTCATGGCTAAATATCCAAATATCCCGGTATACTGTCCAAGCCTACATCATTCACAACAGACGTGTTTAAAGACAAGACAATGGTTGATAAAAAAAAAACACACACTAAAATAGGGCTAATAAATGTGATCACTCACCCGTCAGTCTGCACCTGGACCTCATGTCCATCAGTTTCCATCCACACATCTTCTACAGCGGACAGACAGACAACACAATGCTATCATTCATTAGCACAGTATATATCATTACATTGTCAAGGCGTAATATGGAGAGATAAATACATTAAATTAAAAAGGCATGCTCAACTCAGACTGAGCTCTGAAGCAGTAAATTAGTAAATCTGACTGGTATGAAAACAAAATGCTGGCTGCACACCAAACCATATCGCTCACATCCAGTGGAGGCTGCTGAGGGGAGGACGGCTCGTACTAATTCCTGGAATGGAGTCAATGGAATGGTGTCCAACATCAAAAGACGTGGTTGCCGCCACTCCATTGACTCCATTCCAGGAATTAGTACGAGCTGTCCTCCCCTCAGCAGCCTCCACTGCTCACATCAAACTCCAGTCAAGGTATAAATGGCAGAATGTCAGGTCATATCTCGCCCCTCACCATGCCCGCTGACGTTACTGCTGCAGGTGGAGCTACCCATACGAGCCTTCTTCTTCAGGAAGGATCTCCTGGAGGCTCTGCGGACAGACTCCTGGGTCATGCTGTGTCTCAGCCCTGCCAGGGAGCGCCGCACGGTCAGGGAGTGTCTCACGGAGCTCCGCCTGGGACCCGGGGGCGTGGTGCCGGCAGCGATGGCTATCTTAGTGGCGGTGCGGCTTGGAGAGCGCTCTGGGTTGGGGTTCATCTGGAGATCTGCAGAACGGCGCTCTGAGGCTGAGATCTTGACTATGGCTTCAGCTATGTGACTCTGAGTCTGAGGGGATGTTAGACAGTGGGGCTGGGAGGCGACAGAGCTGAACGACTCCCTCTTACTCTCAGCTTCCTCTGGCTGCATCCTCTCCTCCTGGATGTGTTTGCTAGGAGCCTCATACTCCATCTCCTCCGGCTGAGAGTTGGTGGTCGGAGCAGCTCCTTTGCGGGTGCTGCATACGGGTGGCGCCGCCTCAGACTGGGTCGTCTGTTTGGCTCTGCGGGAACGAGGGGGCTTGACTATCTCTTCCAGCGTGACCGGAGATCCTCCGTCATCCTCCGCTATCAGGTTCAGGGAGGTGGACACGGAGGAGCGACGCAGGTTGCTGCGTTTGCCCTTTGAGAAGCTGCAGGGATGACAAAGACGGCATTATAGCAGACTGATAGGGGGGCATTATAGCAGACTGATGGGGGGGGGGGGGGGCATTGTAGCAGACTGGTGGGGGGGGCATTATAGCAGACTGATGGGGGGAGGCATTATAGCAGACTGATGGGGGGAGGCATTATAGCAGACTGATGGGGGGAGGCATTATAGCAGACTGATGGGGGGAGGCATTATAGCAGACTGATGGGGGGAGGCATTATAGCAGACTGATGGGGGGGGGCATTATAGCAGACGGGAGGGAGGCATTATAGCAGACGGGAGGGAGGCATTATAGCAGACTGAGGGGGGGGGGGCATTATAGTGGACAGAGGGGGGGGGGGCATTATAGCAGACTGATGGGGGGGGGGGGCATTATAGCAGACTGATGGGGGGGCATTATAGCAGACTGATGGGGGGGGGGGGGGGGGCATTATAGCAGACTGGGGGGGGGGGGCATTATAGCAGACGGGAGGGGGGCATTATAGCAGACGGAGGGGGGCATTATAGCAGACGGAGGGGGGCATTATAGCAGACGGGAGGGGGGCATTATAGCAGACTAAATACGTGTTTCAACCTGTCCTCAAATTAATATTGTGGGTTCACCGTTGGTTTCGGTATTTAAACCTGCGTGTCATTAAACGTGTCTGGTCGGGTAAAATTATAATGTGCACGATGAAGAGCACACGTGGGATCGGTCTAGTCAGGGCGTTAACTCTGTTTATTGTGAAATTCCTGGCACAAGCCTTGGTGAATGAAGGTGATTCTGATTCCTGTACTAAATGTACAGTGTCACATGATGACTGAACAGATGAAACACTGCTCTGAGACATAGGAACATACTGTAGTAGAATAAATTAACAGAATAACCTACCGCCTCTTGGTGCGGTTCTCATTCTGACCCACGGATAGACGCTTCCTACGGTTGCTCTTCTTCTGTGATGGAGTCTTTGGCATCAGTTCTGGCTCCGCACTGAAGTCACTGAGACAGGAAAGAAAAAAATGTGAATGGCTCGGGAGAAGATTTTTGTTGTTGTTGTGAATATACAAAACACTAAGAACACCTGCTCTTTCCATGACAGACTGACCAGGTGAAAGCTAGGCTCCCTTAGTGGTGTCATTTGTTAAATCCACTTCAATCAGTGTAGATGAAGATTACCGGTTTGTGATCAAGAACTGCACCGCTGCTGGGTTTTTCCACACTCAGTTTCATTATGAGCAAAATCATGCCAATAAAACTAAAAAGGTTTGTTCGACCGCTAGTTTTTGTGTGTATTTTTTCTCCATAGAAACACATACTATGCATTTTAATCCAATCAACTATATGTACCGTGTTTGTATAATGCTTTACGGGCACCGTTTGAAAAAATAATTACGACACAAATGAGTAGATGGAGTCCGCCCGCAATAGATTTGATTCTGATGGGGTCGTTTTTTCCCTGTACACTTCAGTCCTCCTACCTTGAAAACATGCGGTTGGCTTCCTGCTGGATCTCCTCGAGCCACACCATGTGGACATTTTCTATTTCGTTGGCGAACTCCTGAATCTTCCCATTAAACATCTGCATCAGGGCATGCGTCGACGACAGTACAGAGGTCATGATTGCGACCTGGTGAAAATAAAGGAGGAAAGAATCAATTGTTTTCAAACGTTTGATGGGATGGTGAAACCTCCCACAAAACTCTAACGCTCGAACTAAATTGGCAAGCAGTTACGTTTTAACAAGGAAGGCCAAAAAAATCTGTACAAAATATTGTACAAGTCGAGACACCTGACACAAAGACACATGCAGGGGGGGGGCGAAGTGACACGACAACCATTCCAGACAATCCAATACAATAACTCAACATTACCCACAAAAAAAACGTTACATTTAACCAAATGTTCATTGAAACCTTGCTTGCAGTAACAAAATGGCTTACTAGTTAGCGAACTATAACTAGCTACCATTTTTGAATTTGAGCTAAACCCGCGCATTTCCGCAAACTCAAGTAACGTTGGACTGAGGCTTGCTACAGTAGCTAACTACTTATTAACGTAACCAGTCTCCCTGACAACTTTTGTTAGCAGCTAGCCAAATATATATCCTGTAATAATATGCAAAGTAAAATCAGATCATGTTGAAGAAACAAAGATAGTCAGTGTTGTCTTAGCAATCTAGCGAGTTGTTGTTGTTGAGATTTTAAAAGTCAACGTGAAAAGATGGCTAATGAAGCTAGCGAACGATAGCCAAATAAAATTCCCATACCATAAAATTCCTCCAGTTTTCGAGAAAAATATAAATCCGTTTCGCTTCAATAGCAGATTACTTCAACAATCTTTATCAACAAAAACAAATATATATATATTAAATGGTAAAATACGCCATTTATTTCTCTGCACAACCACAACAAAGTAACGTTAGTCCGACTTGACTTCAACACCCGCTGAAAACCGTTTAAAATGTTCCAAACTGTCTTAGCAAATCAGAGACGGGTTTGTAAATGACGTGCTCAAATCAGCTCCTCCCACTGACCAATCATATTTAAAGAGGAAGTGTCGAGGGGGCGGAATCACTGATTCTTTTCATGATTCAAACCATCCAATCGTAGGAGAGGGTTTTGTTTCTTCTTCCGGATAGTGCTATTTAGCGTTAATAAACGTCGGAAATAAAGCCTGAGGTTAACACAGGGGTATAGGAGCTGTTAAATACCGTTTGTTCTACGATGTAATAGCAGTCAGTTGACATGATCTTTATGAATTATGAAGCCTTTACGTGCTTTACATGTTTTATTTATTTATTAGATAATTTCTTTAAAATGTACTAAATGTGACGTTAGCTGATTGAGAGTATATCATAGAACAAAACGTATATCTCCTACACCTGTGTTTACCAAATACCTTCAACGTTTATCCAAAAAACGCCATTCATTTTCTCCATAGGGATTTACGTGCGACAATTTTAGTACTCATCACTGCATTCTCATCCAGAAAGTTGCTTGGACCTCAACGATGTCATGTAGGTTGATACATTGCTATGTTTTAATTTATAAAAAGCCATTTTACAAAAAAAATCCCACTGTACTTAACATTACTAAACATCAGACATTAGAGTTACCGCACCCTGTCTCAAGGATAGCTAACGTAACTCTGGAAATTCCTTTGGGCTCTACTGAGTTAAGTAAATCCGTTTTTCGTTTTTTTTTTGCACCTTATTTGTGGAAACAATCTTCTTAAGCGTGATGCTTTGGTGCCGCTAGGCCAATTCAGAAAGATGGTTGAGGACCTTATTACTGATGAATGTGTTTGTTCTGGTGCCGCTAGGCCAATTCAGAAAGATGGTTGAGGACCTTATTACTGATGAATGTGTTTGTTCTGGTGCCGCTAGGCCAATTCAGAAAGATGGTTGAGGACCTTATTACTGATGAATGTGTTTGTTCTGGTGCCGCTAGGCCAATTCAGAAAGATGGTTGAGGACCTTATTACTGATGAATGTGTTTGTTCTGGTGCCGCTAGGCCAATTCAGAAAGATGGTTGAGGACCTTATTACTGATGAATGTGTTTGTTCTGGTGCCGCTAGGCCAATTCAGAAAGATGGTTGAGGACCTTATTACTGATGAATGTGTTTGTTCTGGTGCCGCTAGGCCAATTCAGAAAGATGGTTGAGGACCTTATTACTGATGAATGTGTTTGTTCTGGTGCCGCTAGGCCAATTCAGAAAGATGGTTGAGGACCTTATTACTGATGAATGTGTTTGTTCTGGTGCCGCTAGGCCAATTCAGAAAGATGGTTGAGGACCTTATTACTGATGAAAGTGTTTGTATTTTATGACCGTGTTTTTCTTTCTGCTTGCATTTTGAATGTATATTTTGACGTGTGTATTTTCTGTAATTCAGGGCATCTGTAAAAAAGACCTTGGTCTCAGTATGAATCCTTAATAAAAATATAATAATGAAGGTTAAACATATAGACGTTGTCTAACGAACCATGGAGGAGTCCCAACAAAAGGACGCCGTTACAATTTTTTTTATTTGAATCTAGAATTCGCTTCCTATTTCGCAACAAAGCATCCTTCACTCATGCTGCCAAACATACCCTCGTAAAACTGACCATCCTACCAATCCTCGACTTCGGCGATGTCATTTACAAAATAGCCTCCAATACCCTACTCAACAAACTGGATGCAGTCTATCACAGTGCAATCCGTTTTGTCACCAAAGCCCCATATACTACCCACCACTGCGACCTGTACGCTCTCGTTGGCTGGCCCTCGCTTCATACTCGTCGCCAAACCCACTGGCTCCAGGTCATCTACAAGACCCTGCTAGGTAAAGTCCCCCCTTATCTCAGCTTGCTGGTCACCATAGCATCTCCCACCTGTAGCACACGCTCCAGCAGGTATATCTCTCTGGTCATCCCCAAAACCAATTCTTTCTTTGGCCGCCTCTCCTTCCAGTTCTCTGCTGCCAATGACTGGAACGAACTACAAAAATCTCTGAAACTGGAAACACATAAACAAGAGCCATTACTATTTCTCTAGCTTTAAGCACCAGCTGTCAGAGCAGCTCACAGATTACTGCACCTGTACATAGCCCACCTATAATTTAGCCCAAACAACTACCTCTTTCCCTACTGTATTTATTTATTTATTTTGCTCCTTTGCACCCCATTATTTTTATTTCTACTTTGCACATTCTTCCACTGCAAATCTACCATTCCAGTGTTTTACTTGCTATATTGTATTTACTTCGCCACCATGGCTTTTTTTGCCTTTACCTCCCTCATTTGCTCACATCATATGTAGACTTGTTTATACTGTATTATTGACTATGTCTGTTTTACTCCATGTGTAACTCTGTCGTTGTATGTGTCTAACTGCTTTGCTTTATCTTGGCCAGGTCGCAATTGTAAATGAGAACTTGTTCTCAACTTGCCTACCTGGTTAAATAAAGGTGACATAAAAATAATAAAAAATGAATCCTTAATAAAAATATAATAATGAATGTTAAATATATAGACGTTGTCCAACGAACCATGGAGGAGTCCCAACAAAAGGACGCCATTACTATTTCTGTCTTGGCGTCTTTTTGTCTGCACTAACTCCGCCTTAAAGCACATAAAGGCTTCATATTTCATAAAGGTCATATAGTATCTTATACAACTAAACGTATAAGATCTCATAAGCCTGTGTTAACCTCAGACCTTATTTTTTTGTGTGTGGAATTTTCATTGTTGGAAAATGATTTTCCATTTTAATTTAAGACATCTGTTCCCAAGTATTCCCACGCACAATAGAGAGACACGATGTGGTCGTAGACAAACATAAGCAAGGTTTCAAATGTTTTAGTTAAACATATCTCTTTAGGCTTCTTGCAGTCAATTTGTAGTCTACAAATTATGTTCCGGGCCCTTGACCATCAACTCAATAAAAAAACTCCTTCCCCAGCTGAATTGAGTTGATGATCCCTGCACTATAAAGTGTAAAGTATCTAAACATTTCTTGATGTTATTTATATAACAGCCAGTCTAATATTATTAAAGTCTTTATTTATTTATTCATGTTTAGAGATGAAGGCTCAGGAAAATATCTTTATCACAGTTGAAGAAAACAAAATCTCCTTTTACAAGCCATGCAACAAAAATGGAGGAAAATGCATCTTTGTTTTTGTTTGAGGTCTGCTAAGATAAAAGACCCAACACTTTTAGGTGGGTTGAAATATTAGGTATGTATGGGTCAAAATAATTGCAATACACAATATCTTCTTTCATTTTCCAATGAGTCCATGCTGCAAGATGTTTTAATGAAAAATATCACTTATAAAATGTTCTCATTCCAAATGTATATTTTATTGCAGCTTTAAGTATCAGTATAAAAAGGCACTTGATCCATCTCTACAAACATACAGTACATTTACTGAGATGTGACTGACAAATCAAGTCACACTAAATACAT
The DNA here is from genome assembly GCF_002021735.2 of Oncorhynchus kisutch. NCBI lineage: Eukaryota > Metazoa > Chordata > Actinopteri > Salmoniformes > Salmonidae > Oncorhynchus > Oncorhynchus kisutch. The sequence goes on from NC_034195.2 coordinate 55,858,218, forward strand.
GGTTAAAGCACAATAGATTAAATCCTTCTTATACACAGAAAATAATTTCCAGTGCATGAATAAACCAGGAATAACAATGAGCCCCAAATGGCAGTCTATTGTGCGTTACTTTGGGCTATGGGCGCTGCGATAGGCTATAGCGTCCTTTCCAGGGGGTGGAGTTGTACATCAAGCTGCCTCACGGGGGTGGAGTTGTACATCAAGCTGGCTCACGCTACAGAAACAGGAGACAGGCTCCTGCCCTATGGGACATTCTGGTTCAGACAAGGCTACTTACTTTATAAAAGGGAATAGGATGCCATTTGGGACTCACATAACGACATATAGGTTCAGGGCCTTCAGGAAGTATTCACACCTCTTGACCTTTCCCACATTTTGTTGTGTTACACCCTGGATTTAAAATGAAATAAATTGAGATTTTGTGTCACTGATCTACACACAATCCTCCGTAATGTCAAAGTGGAATTATGTTACCAGGGAGGTTTTCCAATGGTTCGCAAAGAAGGGCACCTATTGGCAGATGGGTAAAAAAAGAAGAAGCAGACACTGAATATCCCTTTGAGCATGGTGAAGTTATTAATTACACTTTGGATGGTGTATCTATACACCCAGTCACTACAGAGATACAGGTGTCCTTCCTAACTCAGTTGCCAGAGAGGAAGGAAACCGTTCAGGGATTTCACCATGAGGCCAATGGTGACTTTAAAACAGTTACAGAGTTTAATGACTGTGATAGGAGAAAACTGAGGATGGATCAACAACTTTGTAGTTATTCCACAATACTAACATAAATTACAGAATGAAAAGAAGGAAACCTGTACAGAATAAACATTTTCCAAAACATGCATGCTGTTTGCAAACAAGGCAATAAAGCAATACTGCAAAAAATTATGTGGCACAGAAATTATCCAAATCCAACACAACACTGAGTACCACTCTTCATATTTTCAAGCATGGTGGTGGCTGCATCATGTTATGGATATGCTTGTCATCGGCAAGGACTAGGGAGTTTTTCAGGATAAAAAGAAACGTAATAGAGCTAAGCCCCCGGCAAAATCCTAGAGGAAAACTTGGTTCAGTCTGCAAATATACACCGGAGTTGCTTACCAAGAGCACATTGAATGTTACTGAGTGGCCTAGTTACAGTTTTGACTTACTTGAAAATCTATGGCAAGACTTGAAAATGGCAGTCTAGCAATGATTAACAACTAAATTGACAACGCATGAAGAATTTTTGGAAGAATAATGGAAAAATATTGTACAATCCAGACGTGCAAAGCTTTACCAATTTACCCAGAAAGACTCACTGCTTTAATTGCTGCCAAAGGTGATTGTAACGTGTTGACTCAGGATGTTGAATACTTATCTAGTCAAGATACATTAGTGTTTAATTTTCCATAAATCTATTTGAGTATTTTGTATAGATCGTTTACAACAACAAAAAAGGCAATTCAATCCCACTTTGTAACACAACAAAATGTGGTAAAAGTCAGGGGGTTGTGAATACTTTCTGAAGGTACTGTACTGTATAATTAGAAGGTACTGTACTGTATAATTAGAAGGTACTGTAGATAGAAGGTACTGTAGATAGAAGGTACTGTAGATAGAAGGCACTGTAGATAGAAGGTACTGTAGATAGAAGGTACTGTAGATAGAAGGCACTGTAGATAGAAGGCACTGTAGATAGAAGGCACTGTAGATAGAAGGCACTGTAGATAGAAGGTACTGTAGATAGAAGGCACTGTTGATAGAAGGCACTGTAGATAGAAGGTACTGTAGATAGAAGGCACTGTACTGTAATTAGAAGGTACTGTAGATAGAAGGCACTGTACTGTAATTAGAAGGTACTGTAGATAGAAGGTACTGTAGATAGAAGGCACTGTGGATAGAAGGCACTGTGGATAGAAGGTACTGTGGATAGAAGGTACTGTGGATAGAAGGTACTGTGGATAGAAGGTACTGTAGATAGAAGGTACTGTAGATAGAAGGTACTGTAGATAGAAGGCACTGTGGATAGAAGGCACTGTGGATAGAAGGCACTGTGGATAGAAGGTACTGTAGATAGAAGGTACTGTAGATAGAAGGCACTGTGGATAGAAGGTACTGTAGATAGAAGGCACTGTACTGTAATTAGAAGGTACAGTAGATAGAAGGTACTGTGGATAGAAGGTACTGTGGATAGAAGGTACTGTACTGTAATTAGAAGGTACTGTAGATAGAAGGCACTGTACTGAAGATAGAAGGTACTGTAGATAGAATGTACTGTACAGTAGATAGAAGGTGCTGTCCTGTAGAAAGGTACAGTAGATAGAAGGTACTGTACTGTAGATAGAAGATACTGTACTGTAGATAGAAGGTACTGTAGATAGAAGGCACTGTAGATAGAAGGTACTGTGGATAGAAGATACTGTACTGTAGATAGAAGGCACTGTAGATTGAAGATACTGTACTGTAGATAGAAGGTACTGTAGATATAATGCCCTGTACTGTAGATAGAAGGCACTGTACTGTAGATAGAAGGCACTGTAGATAGAAGGGAAGGTACAGTAGTTGGAAGGTTCTGTAGATAGAAGTTACAGTAGATAGAAGGTACAGTAGATAGAAGGTACTGTACTGTAGATAGAAAGTACTGTACTGTAAAAAGGTACAGTAGATATAAAGTACTGTACTGTAAAAAGGTACAGTATATAGAAAGTACTGTATATAGAAGGTACTGTACTGTAAAAAGGTACTGTAGATGGAAGGTACTGTAGATGGAAGGTACAGTAGATAGAAGGCACTGTGGGTAGAAGGCGATGGGGTTTGACAGGGATGGTCCTCACATGGGCCAGCAGGATAAGGCACCATCCACTTTACAGATCATTCCAGACTCCCGTGGGAAAGTCACTGGTTTTCCTGAGGAAACAAACAAACATAATGACCTTTATTTATTATATGAAATATATTTATATTAACCAGGTGTCATAACCTGCCATAAATTAACGCAATATAAACTCAGCAAAAAAATAAACGTTCTCTCATTGTCAACTTAGTTTATTTTCAGCAAACTTAACGTGTAAATATTTGTATGAACATAACAAGATTCAACAACTGAGACATCAACTGAACAAGTTCCACATACATGTGACTAACAGAAATTGAATAATGTGTCCCTGAACAAAGGGGGTTCAAAATCAAAAGTAACAGTCATTATCTTGTGTGGCCACCAGCTGCATTAAGTACTGCAGTGCATCTCCTCCTCATGGACTGCACCAGATTTGCCAGTTCTTGCTGTGAGATGTTACCCCACTCTTCCACCAAGGCACCTGCAAGTTCCCAGACATTTCTGGGGGGAATGGCCCTAGCCCTCATCCTCTGATCCAACAGGTCCCAGACGTGCTCAATGGGATTGAGATCCGGGCTCTTCGCTGGCCATGGCAGAACACTGACATTCCTGTCTTCCAGGAATTCACGCACAGAACGAGCAGTATGGCTGGCGGCATTGTCATGCTGGAGGGTCATGTCCAGATGAGCCTGCAGGAAGGGTACCACATGAGGGAGGAGGATCTCTTGCCTGTAACGCACAGCGTTGAGATTGCCTGCAATGACAACAAGCTCAGTCCGATGATGCTGTGACACACCGCCCCAGACCATGACGGACCCTCCACCTCCAAATCGATCCTGCTTCAGAGTACAGGCCTCGGTGTAACGCTCATTCCTTCGACGACAAACTCGAATCTGACCATCGCCCCTGCTGAGACAAAACCGCGACTCGTCAGTGAAGAGCACTTTTTGCCAGTCCTGTCTGGTCCAGAGACGGTGGGTTTGTGCCCATAGGCGATGTTGTTGCCGGTGATGTCTGGTGAGGACCTGCCTTACACAGGCCTACAAGCCCTCAGTCCAGCCTCTCTCAGCCTATTGCGGACAGTCTGAGCATTGTGCGTTCCTGGTGTAACTCGGGCAGTTGTTGTTGCCATCCTGTACCTGTCCCACAGGTGTGATGTTCGGATGTACCGATCCTGTGCAGGTGTTGTTACATGTGGTCTGCCACTGCCAGGACTATCACCTGTCTGTCCCGTCTCCCTGTAGCGCTGTCTCAGGCGTCTCACAGTACGGTCATTGCAATTTAATGCCCTGGCTACATCTGCAGTCCTCATGCCTCCTTGCAGCATGCCTAAGGCACGTTCACGCAGATGAGCAGGGACCCTGGGCATCTTTCTTTTGGTGTTTTTCAGAGTCAGTAGAAAGGCCTCTTTAGTGTCCTAAGTTTTCATAACTGTGACCTTAAATGCCTACGGTCTGTAAGCTGTTAGTGTCTTAACGACCGTTCCACAGGTGCATGTTCATTGATTGTTTATGGTTCATTGAACAAGCATGGGAAACAGTGTTTAAACACTTTACAATGAAGATCTGTGAAGTTATTTGGACTTTTACAAATTATCTTTGAAAGACATTGTCCTGAAAAAGGGACGTTTCTTTTTATGTCACAACAGGTCTAAATATATGTGTTATGACATATTATGACATGGTTATAACATATGACATGGTTATAACATATGACATGGTTATGACCGTTACATAATGTGTTATGACACTAGGTTCCAAGTAAAGTGTTAACGATTTTTCCTCACCCTAAAACAACGAGAAAATCTGAATGTGTGTGTGTGTGTGCCTTCATAACAATTATAACTTTACTATAATATCCAGACAGTATTTATAACTTTACGGTAATATCCATACAGTATTTAATTATAACTTTACTATAATATCCATACAGTATTTGAAGGCTCAGTTTCAGCATTTGTGAGTTGGTAGAGAGTAAAATAAAATGGAATAGAATAGAGTTTACCTGGTATAAGAGGGATCTTGGTCCCGGAGTTCTTGAGGACCACCTGCAGAGCGCAGGGTTTGGTATTCCCAGCATGCTTTGCTCCCTCTCTCAGTATGATGTAAACTTCCTGTCCCCTCACCAGCCAGTCCATCTTGTTGCCCAGGTAACTGATCCCCCGGATACACAGCTGAGTGATGTCATCAGGGATGGAAGGGGCGAAGGCCAGACAATCCTTCTGTACTCTGAGAAGGAAAATGAAAACGAGAGAAGGGTACATACTGCAGATCCCCTCACCGAGGAGCTCATTGTTGCCTTATGTCCCAACAGTTAAAGACATTCTCTGGTATTGTGGACACTAAGAAAGTCTTTTTTAAAAAACTTTGATGGCTGATGTGTCAATGTGTAGATCATTCATTCATAATCTATGAGCATAATTTTTGTCTAACCTCAATTATTCACAAATTCCCTAGTTGGAAAGCGACTGTTTTCTTGAAGTTATGCTGCACGATTTCCCCTACACTTCTCCCCACGTGGGCCAGCCCCCTAGCAATTGGAGTTCTAGCCAATGAGCTTCAGCCCCTCACATTTGTGTGACAGCTAGCAAGAGGCCTGCCCAGCGTTATCCAATGAGGTTGTAGGGTGGGCCCACCGGCTCCGTCGACACAGCAGACAGGGAGAGACGACGTACATATATGACGTAGTATGTAATTGTCGTGGGGGGGCTTTTGGCTCGTGAGCGCTACTTTCAGAACTACTGTCTAAAAAGTATACAAACGTTCCCGGAGAATGTCTTTAAGACAGGAAGTAGGTACATACACTTGTATTCTGCAATAATAGTGTAATGTACGTCTTATGATGCCACTAAATGACAGTTTGGTTTCAAGCCAAGTGATGTGTGGTGGTGGATATAACGGACCTGAATCCAGTGTAGCCAAACAGAACAGCCTGCAGGAATCCTCCCATACCAGTGAGAAAGTTCACCGCCCCAGAACCATCAGACGATTCACTCCATACCTGAGAGACATTAATGTGACACATACTGTGTGTGTGAGTATGCGAGAGAGAGAAATAGATATATAGAGAGAGAGCAGCACAATTAGACCCAACAAAATCATGAGAAAACAAAAAGATAATTACTTGACACAGTGGAAATAATTAACAAAAAAACAGAGCAAACTAGAATGCTATTTGGCCCTAAACAGGGGGTACACAGTGGCAGAATACCTGACCACTGTGACTGACCCAAAATTAAGGAAAGCTTTGACTATGTACAGACTCAGTGAGCATAGCCTTGCTATTGAGAAAGGCCGCCGTAGACAGACCTGGCTCTCAAGAGAAGACAGGCTATGTGCTCACTGCCCACAAAATGAGGTGGAAACTGAGCTGCACTTCCTAACCTCCTGCCCAATGTATGACCATATTAGAGACACATATTTCCCTCAGATAACACAGATCCACAAAGAATTCGAAAACAAATCCAATTTGGATAAACTCCCATATCTACTGGGTGAAATTCCACAGTGTGACGTCACAGCAGCAAGATGTGTGACCTGTTGCCACAAGAAAAGGGCAACCAGTGAAGAACAAACACCATTGTAAATACAACCCATATTTATGCTTATTTATTTTATCCTGTGTCCTTTAACCATTTGTACATTGTTAAAACACTGTATATATATATATATATGTATATGTATAATATGACATTTGTAATGTCTTTATTGTTTTGAAACTTCTGTATGTGTAATGTTTTCAGTTAATTTTGATTGTTTATTTCACTTTATATATTATCTACCTCTCTTGCTTTGGCAATGTTAACACATGTTTCCCATGCCAATAAAGCCCTTGAATTGAGAGACAGGGATATATAGAGAGAGAGACAGAGAGAGAGAGACAGACAGAGAGAGACAGAGAGAAAGAGAGAGACATTCCCATTCTGACCTGGAATGGTCCCTGGATATTTTTGAAACACTTCTGGAGTAGATGTCCAGCCTTCTCCACCTCCCCCAGCTCCAGCCAGCCCACTGCAAACATACCCTGGCACCATACAGAGACAAACACACTTGACAAATGGGCTTCGACATCCCCAACTAGGTAAAACTCGTCTTCTATAAAAAATGATTATATATTATATATGGTATCTAACCCCAGGCTGTAGTGACGCCTCAGACCTCTGCACCACTCAGGAGGCTGGTAAAACCCTTCTACATCCCCAACTGACTGACACTCCTCTACACCCCCAACTGAGTAACACTCTTCTACACCCCCAACTGAGTAACACTATTCTACACCCCCAACTGACTGACACCCTTCTACACCCCCAACTGAGTAACACCCTTCTACACCCCCAACTGAGTAACACTATTCTACACCCCCCAACTGAGTAACACTATTCTACACCCCCCAACTGAGTAACACTATTCTACACCCCCCAACTGAGTAACACTATTCTACACCCCCAACTGAGTAACACTATTCTACACCCCCAACTGACTGACACCCTTCTACACCCCCAACTGACTGACACCCTTCTACACCCCCAACTGAGTAACACCCTTCTACACCCCCAACTGAGTAACACTCTACCAGTAAGGATTTCAGAACACATTCATAACACACACATACTGCATTCATTAGCAGTAGAAAAAAAATGCTTATGTACTGCTTACGAATTGGTTGTGTATGGGTTATGTATGGGTTATGTATGGGTTATGTATGGGTTATGAATGGGTTATGAATGGGTTATGAATGGGTTATGTGTTATAAAGTCCCTTTTGTAGGTAGGTACCCCTTTCAACAGTACAGTTGATAAATTGACCCGTTCTTGGCAGTGCATGGTAATACCAGTATGTGACGTACCCATGTCATAGCTGGACCACCAGGGTCTGTGACAGCCTCGTAGAACTCCAGGTCATTTCTCCTGACCTCAGGGGTCATAGGTAGACCCAGGGGATAGCCTAGCATGACTGTGTCAGCCTGCTTCACAAATTGTCCTGGGAGAAAAAGTCCAAATAAAAATGAAAAAGCGGAGACTCGAAGACACTGCATGTCCTTATTACTGAAATGACTGGACGAGCTCTATCTAACATCACACTGCATGTGTTACATGTCATTATTACTGAAATGACTGGACGAGCTCTATCTAACATCACACTGCATGTCATTATTACTGAAATGACTGGACGAGCTCTATCTAACATCACACTGCATGTCCTTATTACTGAAATGACGAGCTCTATCTAACATCACACTGCATGTCCTTATTACTGAAATGACGAGCTCTATCTAACATCACACTGCATGTCCTTATTACTGAAATGACGAGCTCTATCTAACATCACACTGCATGTGTTACATGTCCTTATTACTGAAATGACGAGCTCTATCTAACATCACACTGCATGTCCTTATTACTGAAATGACGAGCTCTAACATCACACTGCATGTCCTTATTACTGAAATTACGAGCTCTAACATCACACTGCATGTGTTGCATGTCCTTATTACTGAAATTACGAGCTCTATCTAACATCACACTGCATGTGTTACATGTCCTTATTACTGAAATGACGAGCTCTATCTAACATCACACTGCATGTGTTACATGTCCTTATTACTGAAATGACGAGCTCTATCTAACATCACACTGCATGTGTTACATGTCCTTATTACTGAAATGACGAGCTCTATCTAACATCACACTGCATGTGTTACATGTCCTTATTACTGAAATGACGAGCTCTATCTAACATCACACTGCATGTGTTACATGTCCTTATTACTGAAATTACGAGCTCTATCTAACATCACACTGCATGCGTTACATGTCCTTGTTACTGAAATGACGAGCTCTATCTAACATCACACTGCATGCGTTACATGTCCTTGTTACTGAAATGACGAGCTCTATCTAACATCACACTGCATGCGTTACATGTCCTTATTACTGAAATGACGAGCTCTATCTAACATCACACTGCATGCGTTACATGTCCTTATTACTGAAATGACGAGCTCTATCTAACATCACACTGCATGTGTTACATGTCCTTATTACTGAAATGACGAGCTCCATCTAACATCACACTGCATGTGTTACATGTCCTTATTACTGAAATGACGAGCTCTATCTAACATCACACTGCATGTGTTACATGTCCTTATTACTGAAATGACTGGACGAGCTCTATTTAATATTACACCTTTAAACAGACAACTAAGTGAACGTGGGCAATGGGGGAAACACTCGCCTTTTTTGTAGCCGTCAAATTCAGGATGATATTTCTGCTTCTGATCGAAAGGGATTTTGATCTTGTCTGCTACCTGCTGCCATTCCCGAGGAGCAGGGTACTTCAGCAGGGCAGCCAACTCCACAGCGAACTCCAGACTGGGTAAGAGATGAGAAAGAATGTAAATGATAACATCAAGTACTATGTTTTCCATAGACTTTTAAAAAAATATTTAAAAACGTGAGCTTCCACTTTCTCCAGGCAATAAGCCTGGATGTGGAACGACGTTGGCTTCCACTTTCTCCAGGCAATAAGCCTGGATGTGGAACGACGTTGGCTTCCACTTTCTCCAGGCAATAAGCCTGGATGTGGAACGACGTTGGCTTCCACTTTCTCCAGGCAATAAGCCTGGATGTGGAACGACGTTGGCTTCCACTTTCTCCAGGCAATAAGCCTGGATGTGGAACGACGTTGGCTTCCACTTTCTCCAGGCAATAAGCCTGGATGTGGAACGACGTTGGCTTCCACTTTCTCCAGGCAATAAGCCTGGATGTGGAACGACGTTGGCTTCCACTTTCTCCAGGCAATAAGCCTGGATGTGGAACGACGTTGGCTTCCACTTTCTCCAGGCAATAAGCCTGGATGTGGAACGACGTTGGCTTCCACTTTCTCCAGGCAATAAGCCTGGATGTGGAACGACGTTGGCTTCCACTTTCTCCAGGCAATAAGCCTGGATGTGGAACGACGTTGGCTTCCACCTTCTCCAGGCAATAAGCCTGGATGTGGAACGACGTTGGCTTCCACTTTCTCCAGGCAATAAGCCTGGATGTGGAACGACGTTGGCTTCCACTTTCTCCAGGCAATAAGCCTGGATGTGGAACGACGTTGGCTTCCACATGAATAAGGTCTATGGAAAATAAGGTGAGATTGGGAAATAGCTGATGGGGGGGGGTATCCTACAAAGCATGTTTGAGGAAATAGCCACGTAATTGGGACGGCAGGTAGTCTAGCGGTTCATAGCGTTGGGCCATTAACTGAAAGGTCGCTGGTTCGATTCCGTGAGCCGACTAAGTATGTTGATGTGCCTTTGAGCAAGGCATTTAACCCTAATTGCTCCTGTAAGTCTCTGATCTGTTAAATGCAAACGTTACTTTGGTCAACTCGGAGTTCAACTCGGGATAATATTTTAGCCAGGTACATTTTTATGGTAATGAATCTTTCAGAACTAACCTGCTCCGATGCAGGCTAACTAAAAGGCTAACTCCTGAATGAAGGGGTCTGAGTCACGAGTTGAGGACCAATTAAATCAGAATCGACCGATGACATATTTGTTTGAATAACAAAAAAAGTGTGTAAAAAAAAAAAATACAGTCATGTTAAAATATCACATTTAGTTATGACAGCATTTGCTTTCCAAACTGTACGTTTTACACGCGATTGTATTTAAAACATTTGTGAAAGGCCAATGACAGCCACATCCAACCATAGACATATTATCCATAGATGGCAGTTCCCTTTCAGGTCAAGACTGGCAGCCATTGTTAGTGTTTAACAGTCTAATTGTCAGGTTCAGAGGTTCTAAAACTCTTCTATGGATTGTATGTCTATGGCCACAACAAGCTGTTCCACAGATAGAAGGGGAGAAAGGAGGAGGGGGGGGGGGGGGTGCTTGGGCATTGATAAGCACATCAAAGACGGCATTAACAATCAGTAATCAAATAAAGACGCCACTTCTAAAAGCCCATTTCACACCATAGCCTGGTGAACTAAGATAACTTTTCATGTGTCACTGACTCGGCCCATGGATTGGATGTTTCAGCGTTGTCTCAATGAAGAGTTCGGTGTTCGACTAGCCATGTGTGAAATGCACACGCAGTTACACGCCTGCTAGAGTTAGCGGCATGAGGGCGAGCAATATACAGCAACGTTGTACGGATGAAGCCTGAGCTGGAATGTGAAGCTACCTGAAGCTGGTTAGTGGAAGCCTGAGCTGGAATGTGAAGCTAACTGAAGCTGGTTGGTGTTAGACAAGCCTGAGCTGGAATGTGAAGCTAACTGAAGCTGGTTGGTGTTAGACAAGCCTGAGCTGGAATGTGAAGCTAACTGAAGCTGGTTAGTGGAAGCCTGAGCTGGAATGTGAAGCTAACTGAAGCTGGTTAGTGGAAGCCTGAGCTGGAATGTGAAGCTAACTGAAGCTGGTTAGTGTTAGACAAGCCTGAGCTGGAATGTGAAGCTAACTGAAGCTGGTTAGTGGAAGCCTGAGCTGGAATGTGAAGCTAACTGAAGCTGGTTAGTGGAAGCCTGAGCTGGAATGTGAAGCTAACTGAAGCTGGTTAGTGTTAGACAAGCCTGAGTAAATCTACAGTGCATTGGGAAAGTATTCAGACCTCTTGATTTCCCCCCACATTTTATTACATTACAGCTTTATTCTAAAATTGATCAAAACAATATTTCCCTCATCAATCTACACACAATACCCCATAATGACATCACAATAGCCCATAATGACATCACAATAGCCCATAATGACATCACAATAGCCCACAATGACATCACAATAGCCCATAATGACATCACAATAGCCCATAATGACATCACAATAGCCCATAATGACATCACAATACCCCATAATGACAATGCAAAAACAATGTTATACAATTATTATACATTAAAAAAATAAGTATTACATAAGTATAATATCACATTTACATAAGTATTCAGACAGTTTACTCAGTACTTTGTTGAAGCACCTTCGGCAGCGATTACAGCTTCGAGTCTTTTTGGTTATGACACTACAAGCTTGGCACACCTGTATTTGGAGAGTTGCTCCCATTCTTCTCTGCAGATCCTCTCAATCTCTGTCAGGTTGGATGGGGAGTGTCGCTGCACAGCTATTTTCAGGTCTCTCTAGAGATGTTCGATCAGGTTCAATTCCAGGCTTTGGCTGGGCCACTCAAGGACATTCAGAGACTTGTCCTGAAGCCACTCCTGTGTTGTCTTGGCTGTGTGCTTAGGGTTGTTGTCCTGTTGGAAGGTGAACCTTCACCCCAGTCTGAGGTCCTGAGCACTCTGGAGCATGTTTCCATCAAGGATCTCTTAGTACTTTGCTCCGTTCATCTTTCCCTCGATCCTGACTAGTCTCCCAGTCCCTGCCTCTGAAAAACATCCCCACAGCATGATGCTGCCACCACCATGCTTCAAGTAGGGATGGTGTCAGGTTTCCTCCAGACGCTTGGCATTCAGGCCAAGGAGTTCAATCTTGGTTTTATCAGACCAGAGAATCTTGTTTCTCATGGTCAGTCCTTTAGGTGCCTTTTGGCAAACTCCAAGCGGGCTGTCATGTGTCTTTTACTGAGGAGTGGTTTCCGTCTGGCCACTCTACCATTAAGGTCTGATTGGTGGAGAGCTGCAGAGATGGTTGTCCTTCTGGAAGGTTCTCCCATCTCCACAGAGGAACACTGGAGCTCTGTCAGAGTGACCATTGAGTTGTTGTTCACCTCCCTGACCAAGGCCCTTCTCCCCCGATTGCTCAGTTTGGCCGGGCGGCCAACTCTAGGAAAAGTCTTGGTGGTTCCTAACTTTTTTCCATTTAAGAATGATGGAGGCCACTTTGTTCTTGGGGACCTTCAATGCTGCAGACATTTGTTGGTATCCTTCCCCAGATCTGTGCCTCGAGACAATCCTGTATCTGAACTCTATGGACAATTCTTCAACCTCATGGCTTGGTTCATGCTCTGACATGCACTGTCAACTGTGGGACCTTATATAGACAGGTGTTTGCCTTTCTAAATTATGTCCAATCAATTTAATTTACAACAGGTGGACTCCAATCAAGTTGTAGAAACATCTCAAAGATGATCAATTGAAACAGGATGCACCTGACCTCAATTTCAAGTCTCATAGCAAAGGGTCTGAATGTAAATAAACTATTACTGTTTTTTTTTGTTTTTCTTTGACAAAATTTGCAAAAATGTCTAAAAACCTGTTTTCGCTTTGTCATTATGGTTTATTGTGTTTAGATTGACGAGGAACTTGTTTTAATTCATCTATTTTAGAATAAGGCTGTAACGTAACAAATTGGGGAATAGGGTCAGGTGGTCTGAATACTTTCTGAATGTAGCTTCGTATGACACCCCTCTGGTACCTGAACTTGGCCACAGTGTTTGTGTACACCGAGTTGTTGACGTTGTAGTAATACTCATCGGGGGGCATGACACCTGGCAGAAAACAGAGATACTTTGGTAAATGTCTTGCATACTCGTGTTTACTCAAGCAACAGGGTTGCTACGACCAATAAGCTAAATAGCTTACCTAGTGTGCTTGACAACGAAATCAGTTGCAATACATTTGTCATTTAACAGACGCTCTTATCCAGAGTGATTTACAGTTAGTGGATTCATTTTAAGATGGCCCCCGGGTGAGATAACTACAGGTGAGACAACTGAATATCACAGTCATTGTAAGTACATTTTAACCTCAAACTAGCTATCATTAAAGTTAGTACTAGCAATAAGCTGACATCAGCTGGCATGACGATTTCTAAACAACATGTTTACTGAGTGTCCCTTTACCTAAGATGTGGTAGTTCTGTTCTTCAGCGCTCCAGGTTACCCTGGAAACCCAGTAATCAGCCACGCCCCAAATCACTTCGCTGCCACGCCCCTCTGTGAACATAGACATGTCCTAGAAGAGAGACAGGTTGCAGGTCTTTAAAGTGGAGGTAATATGGTGGAAGCAGCTTATACCTTTCAGATCAGAAAATAACTAGGCCCAAATGAGAAGCGCTAGGGAGCCGGCTGTGAATGTAGATGACTGGCCTAGTGACCATACCCGTGTGAGGTAGTGTTGGGGTCAGGTGTTACCTGTGTGAGGTAGAGGTAGTGTTGGGGTCAGGTGTTACCTGTGTGAGGTAGTGTTGGGGTCAGGTGTTACCTGTGTGAGGTAGAGGTAGTGTTGGGGTCAGGTGTTACCTGTGTGAGGTAGAGGTAGTGTTGGGGTCAGGTGTTACCTGTGTGAGGTAGAGGTAGTGTTGGGGTCAGGTGTTACCTGTGTGAGGTAGTGTTGGGGTCAGGTGTTACGTGTGTGAGGTAGAGGTAGTGTTGGGGTTAGGTGTTACCTGTGTGAGGTAGAGGTAGTGTTGGGGTTAGGTGTTACCTGTGTGAGGTAGAGGTAGTGTTGGGGTCAGGTATTACCTGTGTGAGGTAGTGTTGGGGTCAGGTGTTACCTGTGTGAGGTAGTGGTAGTGTTGGGGTCAGGTGTTACCTGTGTGAGGTAGAGGTAGTGTTGGGGTCAGGTGTTACCTGTGTGAGGTAGAGGTAGTGTTGGGGTTATGTGTTACCTGTGTGAGGTAGTGTTGGGGTCAGGTGTTACCTGTGTGAGGTAGAGGTAGTGTTGGGGTCAGGTGTTACCTGTGTGAGGTAGAGGTAGTGTTGGGGTCAGGTGTTACCTGTGTGAGGTAGAGGTAGTGTTGGGGTCAGGTGTTACCTGTGTGAGGTAGTGTTGGGGTCAGGTGTTACGTGTGTGAGGTAGAGGTAGTGTTGGGGTTAGGTGTTACCTGTGTGAGGTAGAGGTAGTGTTGGGGTCAGGTATTACCTGTGTGAGGTAGTGTTGGGGTCAGGTGTTACCTGTGTGAGGTAGTGGTAGTGTTGGGGTCAGGTGTTACCTGTGTGAGGTAGAGGTAGTGTTGGGGTCAGGTGTTACCTGTGTGAGGTAGAGGTAGTGTTGGGGTTAGGTGTTACCTGTGTGAGGTAGAGGTAGTGTTGGGGTCAGGTGTTACCTGTGTGAGGTAGAGGTAGTGTTGGGGTCAGGTGTTACCTGTGTGAGGTAGTGTTGGGGTCAGGTGTTACGTGTGTGAGGTAGAGGTAGTGTTGGGGTCAGGTGTTACCTGTGTGAGGTAGAGGTAGTGTTGGGGTTAGGTGTTACCTGTGTGAGGTAGTGTTGGGTTCAGGTGTTACTACCTGTGTGAGGTAGTGTTGGGGTCAGGTGCTACCTGTGTGAGGTAGAGGTAGTGTTGGGGTCAGGTGTTACCTGTGTGAGGTAGTGTTGGGGTTAGGTTTTACCTGTGTGAGGTAGAGGTAGTGTTGGGGTCAGGTGTTACCTGTGTGAGGTAGTGTTGGGGTTAGGTTTTACCTGTGTGAGGTAGAGGTAGTGTTGGGGTCAGGTGTTACCTGTGTGAGGTAGTGTTGGGGTTAGGTGTTACCTGTGTGAGGTAGAGGTAGTGTTGGGGTCAGGTGTTATCTGTGTGAGGTAGAGGTAGTGTTGGGGTCAGGTGTTATCTGTGTGAGGTAGAGGTAGTGTTGGGGTCAGGTGTTACCTGTGTGAGGTAGTGGTAGTGTTGGGGTCAGGTGTTACCTGTGTGAGGTAGAGGTAGTGTTGGGGTCAGGTGTTACCTGTGTGAGGTAGAGGTAGTGTTGGGGTCAGGTGTTACCTGTGTGAGGTAGAGGTAGTGTTGGGGTTAGGTGTTACCTGTGTGAGGTAGAGGTAGTGTTGG
Organism: Oncorhynchus kisutch; assembly: GCF_002021735.2. Lineage (NCBI taxonomy): Eukaryota > Metazoa > Chordata > Actinopteri > Salmoniformes > Salmonidae > Oncorhynchus > Oncorhynchus kisutch. The sequence goes on from NC_034195.2 coordinate 55,873,747, forward strand.
GGTCAGGTATTACCTGTGTGAGGTAGTGTTGGGGTCAGGTGTTACCTGTGTGAGGTAGTGGTAGTGTTGGGGTCAGGTGTTACCAGTGTGAGGTAGAGGTAGTGTTGGGGTCAGGTGTTACCGGTGTGAGGTAGAGGTAGTGTTGGGGTCAGGTGTTACCGGTGTGAGGTAGAGGTAGTGTTGGGGTCAGGTGTTACCTTTGTGAGGTAGAGGTAGTGTTGGGGTCAGGTGTTACCTGTGTGAGGTAGAGGTAGTGTTGGGGTCAGGTGTTACCTGTGTGAGGTAGAGGTAGTGTTGGGGTCAGGTGTTACCTGTGTGAGGTAGAGGTAGTGTTGGGGTCAGGTGTTACCTGTGTGAGGTAGAGGTAGTGTTGGGGCCAGGTGTTACCTGTGTGAGGTAGAGGCAGTGTTGGGGCCAGGTGTTACCTGTGTGAGGTAGAGGTAGTGTTGGGTTCAGGTGTTACTACCTGTGTGAGGTAGTGTTGGGGTCAGGTGTTACCTGTGTGAGGTAGAGGTAGTGTTGGGGTCAGGTGTTACCTGTGTGAGGTAGTGTTGGGGTTAGGTGTTACCTGTGTGAGGTAGAGGTAGTGTTGGGGTCAGGTGCTACCTGTGTGAGGTAGAGGTAGTGTTGGGGTCAGGTGTTACCTGTGTGAGGTAGTGTTGGGGTTAGGTTTTACCTGTGTGAGGTAGAGGTAGTGTTGGGGTCAGGTGTTACCTGTGTGAGGTAGTGTTGGGGTTAGGTTTTACCTGTGTGAGGTAGAGGTAGTGTTGGGGTCAGGTGTTACCTGTGTGAGGTAGTGTTGGGGTTAGGTGTTACCTGTGTGAGGCAGAGGTAGTGTTGGGGTCAGGTGTTACCTGTGTGAGGTAGTGTTGGGGTTAGGTGTTACCTGTGTGAGGTAGAGGTAGTGTGGGGGTCAGGTGTTACCTGTGTGAGGTAGAGGTAGTGTTGGGGTCAGGTGTTACCTGTGTGAGGTAGTGTTGGGGTTAGGTGTTACCTGTGTGAGGTAGTGTTGGGGTCAGGTGTTACCTGTGTGAGGTAGAGGTAGTGTTGGGGTCAGGTGTTACCTGTGTGAGGTAGAGGTAGTGTTGGGGTCAGGTGTTACCTGTGTTAGGTAGTGTTGGGGTTAGGTGTTACCTGTGTGAGGTAGAGGTAGTGTTGGGGTCAGGTGTTACCTGTGTGAGGTAGAGGTAGTGTTGGGGTCAGGTGTTACCTGTGTGAGGTAGTGTTGGGGTTAGGTGTTACCTGTGTGAGGTAGAGGTAGTGCTGGAAGGCCAGAGTAACATCTCCGTTGATGTGGATCTCTTGTTGTCCGTATATCTTTTCAGGACACACCTCCCTCCCTGACACAGCACTTTCCCACGGGAACTTTAGTCCCTGTTAGGAGGACAACATAATATCTCTTTCATCAGAACAGAACACACTGACCCACATACACTACAATACACTACACTACAAACAACACTACACACAACACACACTATAAACACACTATAAACATACACTACACACCACCACACACTACAAACACAACACACCTATAAGTACAGCGAGGGAATACATGTTTAGTGTGTGATGCCTGATCCTGTGGGACCACTAACAGTGTCTTCAGAAACTATTCACACCCGTTTTCCACGTTGTTGTTGTTGTTGTTTACAGCCTGAATTTAACATGGATTAAATGTAGATGTTGTGTCACTGGTCTACACACAATACCCCATAATCTTTACAAATGAATAAAAATGCCTTGAGTCAATAAGTATTCAACCCGTTTGTTATGGCAAGCCTAAATATGTTCAGGAGGAAACATGTGCTTAACAAGTCACATAATAAGTGTCATGGACTCACTCTATGTTCAATAATAGTGTTTAACATGATTTTTAAATGGCTACCTCATCTCTGTACCCCACACATACCAATTATCTGTAAGGTCCCTCAGTCGAGCAGTGAGTTTCAAACACAGACTCAACCACAGAGACCAGGGAGGTTTTCCAACGCCTCGCAAAAAAGGGCACCGATTGGTAGATGGGTAATATTTTAAAAAAAATCAGACATTGAATATCTCTTTAAGCATGGTGACGTTATTAATTACACTTGGGATGGTGTATCAGTACTGTGTGTAGATAGATTTGTTCTTTTTTACCTATTTCATCCATTTTGAATTCAGGATGTAACAACAACCAAAAGGTGGAGCAGGTGGAGGTGTGTGAATACTTCCTTTAAGGCACTGTAAAAGGTATGTGTTCACATGACACTCAACAACACACAGTATGACCAAGATACAGGTTTTTACGTGAAGCTGAAATCCAAAAGTCACTATACTGTAACTAAAAATATTTTTACAAATCACACAAATATAAAACTTGCAGCCAGAAAGATCACCGCGAGGCCTGACTGTGAATAGGGAGTGTTTGAACACATGGCTTCAGAGAGAGAGAAGCCTGTACCTTGTAGCCTTGCTTCTCAGCATTGTCCTTAGCGCCATCTACTGTCCTCACCCGGTACTCAAGCACGGCCCGTGCTAACTGAGGGTAGAAGAGACCAATACTGGGGTACATCCAAGTGTCCTATACAGGGAGACAGAGGGCGAGGGACATTTCAGTCACACTAAAAAGACACGTGGTTCAGTAGGTAGAGGTTAGCCTAACACAATGAACCCTCTCCTTGAATACAGCCAGTTCCACTTATGTGTTGGAATCCAGTACACCTGATGGGTCAACTAACCACCTTTCCCTTCATTAGATACATCATGAAATAAACAGAACATTGTCCTCACCTGGTCCCAGAACACGTGTCCCCAGTAGTCTTGCCCTGAGCCCCCGTTAGACAGTCCTCCAGGACTGACGCCGCCGAAATGACCGGGCGCCTCGTGCAACGAAGGGAAGGCACTGAGCAGGTAGAACATGCAGCCAATCAGAGCCCTGCTCAGGTCGTCTGGACCAGTCAGCTCCAGGGTGCTGCCCGCCCACAGCTCCTCCCACGCCCGGAGGTGCGAGGGACGAAGGTTCCCATTGGCCATCAGCTCCAGAGCTGTTAACATGTTTACGCTCGTTGCCATGACAAGTTTCATTTATTTTTTTTAATTGGTAAAAAACATAAACAATAATATGTCCAATATACTGTATCCCCACTTAGAAGTATTCATTAAAACACTTGTGTCCAAAGTGGTACTGGATGATAAAACATCTAATGATGTACCCACTGTGCTAACACCTACATCACTACTACACCTACATCACTACTACACCTACATCACTACTACACCTACATCACTACTACACCTACATCACTACTACACCTACATCACTACTACACCTACATCACTACTACACCTACATCGCTACTACACCTACATCACTACTACACCTACATCACTACTACCCTACTGCACCTATATCACTACTACCCTACTGTACCTATATCACTACTACCCTACTGCACCTATATCACTACTACACTACATCACTACTACTACACCTATATCACTACTACACTACATCACTACTACACTACTACACCTATATCACTACTACACTACTACACCTATATCACTACTACACTACATCACTACTACACTACTACACCTATATCACTACTACACCTATATCACTACTACACTAATATCACTACTACACTACATCACTACTACACCTATATCACTACTACACTACATCACTACTACCCTACTACACCTATATTACTACTACACCTATATCACTACTACACCTATATCACTACTACACCTATATCAGTACATCACTACTACACCTATATCACTACTACACTACTACACCTACATCACTACTACACCTATATCACTACTACACCTACAACACCTATATCACTACTGCACCTATATACCTACTACACCTATATCACTACTACACCTATATCACTACTACACTACTCCACCTATATATCCCTACTCCACCTATATCACTACTACACCTACATATCACTACTACACCTACATATCACTACTACACCTACATCACTACTACACCTACATCACTACTCCACCTACATCACTACTCCACCTACATCACTACTACACCTATATCACTAAACTTGAGACGGGGCTGGTCGTGTTCTTATTATGTTCTGGTCGTGTCCTCTAATTACAGAGTAATGCCACACCTCTTGTCATAACGAGCCTCAGTCCGACATGTCCCACTAGATGTACCGCAGCGGAGACCTCAGCTGCAACTTCATCAAGTTAGTTTTCATCATTATGTGACGCAGGAGGATAGTTGAGCTCACTCCCTTTCTTTACCTGTGTCGTAGTGAGCCTGTACGCTGTCCTGACTGCCCGCCACCGCCACCACGAACCCCCAGCGGGACTGGGCCTGGTCGGGCAGCAGGGTAAGGGAAGGGGTGATGGGGGTCCAGATGATGTGGACGCTGGGACAGACGCCACCAGAGACCTCAGCCGTAGTGGTCTGGCCCTGGATGTAACTAGGGAAGGAAAAGGGTGATTGTGAGCTGAGCTGAATGCTGGGGACTTTTGTATTAGAAAGGTCCAATGCAGCAGTTTTGATCTCAATATGAAATCATTTCTGGGTAACAATGAAGTACCTTACTGTGATTGTTTTCATTTAAAATTAGCAAAAAAGAAACAAAAATATCTTGTTAGCAAAGAGCAATTTCTCAAGCAAGAATTTTGCTTAAGACTGTCTGGGAGTGGTCTGAGTGTGGAGGGGGAAAACTGAAAACTAGCTGTTATTGGCTGAGAGGTTCATTCACATCATTATTACATTATTATCATCTATATCATCATTATCATCTATATCAGCATTATCATCATCTATATCATAATTATCATCATCTATATCATCATTAGCATCATCATCATGTATATCATCATTGTAGCAAAGTATTTATAAACAAATTTACAAACAAAAAATCTGATCTGTTAAAAGTTTCCTTTCTATGTGATCTGTGCAATAGGCCATGATTCATTTTGGCCCAATAGACCTGGCATATTCCATCTTTCAAGAACTTTTAAAGTTTCTTCAAGTGCAGTCGCAGAAACCATCAAACGCTATGATGAAACTGGCTCTCATGAGGACAGGAAAGGAAGACCCAGAGTTACCTCTGCTGCAGAGGATAAGTTCATTAGAGTTACCAGCCTCAGAAATTGCAGCCCAAATAAATGTTTCTGTCAGTTCAAGTAACAGACACATCTCAACGTCAACTGTTCAGAGGAGACTGCGTGAATCAGGCCTTCATGATCAAATTGCTGCAAAGAAACCACTACTACAGGACACCAATAATAAGAAGAGACTTGCTTGGGCCAAGAAACACGAGCAATGGACATGTGCACACAAGCAATGGACTGGTGGAAATGTGTCCTTTGTTCTGGAGTCCAAATTGGAGATTTTTGGTTCCAACCGCCGTGTCCCAGTGTGGGTGAAGGGATGATCTCCGCATGTGTGGTTCCCACCGTGAAGCATGGAGGAGGAGGTGTGATGGTGCTTTGCTGGTGACACTGTCAGTGATGTATTTAGAATTCAAGGCACACTTAACCAGCATGGCTACCACAGCATTCTGCAGCGATACGCCATCCCATCTGGTTTGGGCTTAGTCCCACTATCATTTGTTTTTCAACAGGACAATGACCCAACACACCTCCAGGCTGTGTAAGAGCTATTTGACCAAGAAGGAGAGTGATGGAGTGCTTTATCAGATGACCTGGCCTCCACAATCACCCCAACCTCAACCAAATCGGACCTCCACATCTGGCTTCTTCACCTGCGGGATTGTCTGAGATCAGCCACCAGGACAGCTGATGAAACTGTGGGTTTGGACAACCAAATAATTTCTACACAAATGGTCAGAAACCATCTCAGGGAAGCTCATCTGTGTACCCTTCGTCCTCACCAGGGTCTTGACTTGACTGCAGTTCAGCGTCGTAACTGACTTCAGTGGGTAAATGTTGACCTTCGATGGCCACTGGCACGCTGGAGAAGTGTGTTCTTCAGGGATGAATCCCGGTTTCAACTGTACCGGGCAGATGGCAGACAGCGTGTATGGCGTCGTGTGGGCGAGCGGTTTACTGATGTCAACGTTGTGAACAGAGTGCCCCATGGTGGCGGTGGGGTTATGGTATGGGGCAGGTATAAGCTACGGAAAAGGAAAACAAATGCATTTTATCGATGGCAATTTGAATGCACAGAGATACCGTGAAGAGATCCTGAGGCCCATTATCGTACCATTCATCCACCGCCATTACCTCATGATATGATAATCATGTTTCATGATAATGCACAACCCCATGTCATAAGGATCTGTACACAATTCCTGGAAGCTGAAAAGGTCCCAGTTATTCCATGTCCTGCATACTCCCCAGACATGTCACCCATTGAGCATGTTTGGAATGCTCTGGAGCGACGTGTACGACAGCGTGTTCCAGTTCCCGCCAATATCCAGCAACTTCACACAGCCATTGAAGAGGAGTGGGACGACATTCCACAGGCCACAATCAACAGCCTGATCAACTCTATGTGAAGGAGATGTGTCGCGCTGCATGAGACAAATGGTCACACCAGATACTGACAGGTTTTCTGATCCACACTCCTATTGTTTTATTAAGGTATCTGAACAACAGATGTATATCTGTATTCCCAGTCATGTGAAATCCATAGATTAGGGCCTAATGAATGTATTTTACTGATTGCCTTATATGAGCTGAAATTGTTGCATAAAAAAAAAATGTTCAGTGTACATAAAACACAGGATGATCAAGTCTAAGAGTAGGAATGCTGATCTAGGATCAGTTTGGCTTGTTAGATTATAATGAGTAGATATGAATAAAGGACCTGGTGTTTCAGTCTTTTGATCTATGGAAACAGTACAACTGACACACCTATCATATTAAAAACAACATGGAGAAATGCTGTATAAACGCAATGGGAAAGCAACTACAGCTCGCTGCTGCTACAAACAAGAAGGCCATTGAATCTTTCTGTTTCTGTCCATCTAGCTTCCTTCCTAGTTCTCCCTTCCTTCCTAGTTCTCCCTTCCTTCCTAGTTCTCCATTTATTCTCACCTGGCTCCTTTGTAGTCCGGTTCGGAATGGAACACTATGTCATCGCTTTGAGGCGTGAACCTACTGTCCAGCTTGATTGTGATTGGCTCCCGGGAGGTGCCCTGACGAATCAGCAGGACCTCCATGACCAAGAGGTTGGGATGGTGTCGATGGGTGTAGAGAGACTGGGAGGCAATAACACTAACTGTCCTCAGAGAGTGGGTGAATATACCTGGAGAGGAGAGGACAGAGACAGACACAAATGCAGTGATACAACTGTAAAGCTTGGAAACAATTTAATTCAAACGAGGCTACCTCAAATTAAATCAAGTGTTATTTGTCACATACACATGGTTAGCAGATGTTAATGTGAGTGTAGCGAAATGCTTGTGCTTCTACTTCCGACCATGCAGTAATATCTAACAAGTAATTTAACAATTTCACAACAACTACCTTATAGACACAAGTGTAAAGGAATTAATAAGAATATGTAAATACAAATCTGTCGTTCTGCCCCCTGATCAGGCAGTTAACCCACTGTTCCCAGGCCGTCATTGTAAATAAGAATTTGTTCTTAACTGACTTGCCTGGTTAAATAAAGGTAAAAATAAAGTGATGATGAATGTGTCAGCACATGGTTTTCAGCCCTTTACATGTAGAATACACAGACCTCATCATCTGTTCTTGATCTGCAGTGAACCACATGTACCAACGTACCCGTGTGTGTCTCTAGACTGTACCAACGTACCTGTGTGTCTAGACTGTACCAACGTACCCGTGTGTGTCTCTAGACTGTACCAACGTACCTGTGTGTATCTAGACTGTACCAACGTACCTGTGTGTGTGTCTAGACTGTAGGAGTGTTGCAGATGCCCTGCCTTTTCCACCTCATCTATATCCATCCTCACAGCCAGAGGACAGGGGAGATTGGCACGGTGACAGTCCCCGCCCTCGCCGTTATAGACTCCGCCCATGTGCATGATGTCACCGTACACCCTCCAACCCAGCAGCCCATTGGCCAGCGGAGGAAGGAAGCGAGGGTCAAGAGGCAGGAGGTCAGTGGTGAAGATGTAGGGGTCAACTGGGGTCTCATTGGTCATCGTGGGGAGAGCGTGTCCTCTTCCACTTAGGATGATAAAAGGTTAAATCAATGGTACCTACAACAGAACAGTACAACACACACAGAATGCCTGTCACACACAGAATGCCTATGTCACACACAGAATGCCTATGTCACACACACACACAGAATGCCTATGTCACACACACACACAGAATGCCTATGTCACACACACACACACACAGAATGCTATGTCACACACAGAATGCCTGTCACACACAGAATGCCTGTCACACACACACACGCAGAATGCCTATGTCACACACACGCAGAATGCCTATGTCACACACACACACGCAGAATGCCTATGTCACACACACACACACACACGCAGAATGCCTGTCAGTGGCAGATCCACAAGATCCAGCCACAAACTTCTACTTTAACCCCAGATCCTCCTACAACAGCCCAATGCTCTGCGGTCCTACCCAGACTGACAGGTAGTACAACAGCCCAATGCTCTGCTGTCCTACCCAGACTGACAGGTAGTACAACAGCCCAATGCTCTGCTGTCCTACCCAGACTGACAGGTAGTACAACAGCCCAATGCTCTGCTGTCCTACCCAGACTGACAGGTAGTACAACAGCCCAATGCTCTGCTGTCCTACCCAGACTGACAGGTAGTACAACAGCCCAATGCTCTGCTGTCCTACCCAGACTGACAGGTAGTACAACAGCCCAATGCTCTGCTGTCCTACCCAGACTGACAGGTAGCACAACAGCCCAATGCTCTGTTGTCCTACCCAGACTGACAGGTAGTACAACAGCCCAATGCTCTGCTGTCCTACCCAGACTGAGGGCACTCAAGCACTTTGAGAGCCTGTTTGTAGACAGACTGAATAGGTTTTAATGTTGTACAGCAAGCTTGGGCCCAACTAGTCAAGCAGTATGTTAAGTGGGGGAGTATCATAGATTTGAAGTACAGTTTTGCTACCTCTGTGGTCAAACAATTTCGTATAAATCGGAAATTAGCTAGGTTGAATTTGGTTATTTGAATTACCTTTTTCACATGCTTTTTAAAAGAGAGGTTGGAATCAAGTATGATGCCAAGGTACTTAAAATCGGATACCACCTGGAGCTTCTCCCCTGACACATAGACATCTGGCTCAGTAGCATCTGTTGCCCTCTTTGTGAAGAACATGCAAACAGTTTTTTTCAAATTGAGATGCAAACACGAGTCACTGAGCCACTTTGTAACCTGGACCATTACAGTAGTGAGTCACTGAGTCACTATGTAACCTGGACCATTACAGTAGTGAGTCACTGAGCCACTATGTAACCTGGACCATTACAGTAGTGAGTCACTGAGTCACTATGTAACCTGGACCATTACAGTAGTGAGTCACTGAGTCACTTTGTAACCTGGACCATTACAGTAGTGAGTCACTGAGCCACTTTGTAACCTGGACCATTACAGTAGTGAGTCACTGAGTCACTTTGTAACCTGGACCATTACAGTAGTGAGTCACTGAGCCACTTTGTAACCTGGACCATTACAGTAGTGAGTCACTGAGCCACTTTGTAACCTGGACCATTACAGTAGTGAGTCACTGAGCCACTTTGTAACCTGGACCATTACAGTAGTGAGTCACTGAGCCACTTTGTAACCTGGACCATTACAGTAGTGAGTCACTGAGCCACTTTGTAACCTGGACCATTACAGTAGTGAGTCACTGAGCCACTTTGTAACCTGGACCATTACAGTAGTGAGTCACTGAGCCACTTTGTAACCTGGACCATTACAGTAGTGAGTCACTGAGTCACTATGTAACCTGGACCATTACAGTAGTGAGTCACTGAGTCACTATGTAACCTGGACCATTACAGTAGTGAGTCACTGAGTCACTATGTAACCTGGACCATTACAGTAGTGAGTCACTGAGTCACTATGTAACCTGGACCATTACAGTAGTGAGTCACTGAGCCACTTTGTAACCTGGACCATTACAGTAGTGAGTCACTGAGCCACTTTGTAACCTGGACCATTACAGTAGTGAGTCACTGAGCCACTTTGTAACCTGGACCATTACAGTGAGTTCTTGTGCAGCTTGTTGTTGATTTTTTTTGTACACCAGCAGGCCTACCTTCTATTTAGCATTTTAACCCAGTTGTTTAGTTTCTCATTTATTTGTATGTGAGCTTCTGTATGCTACAATTCCACTTTCAGCTGTAAAATGTGTTTCCTACTATTAAGATAAAGGTTAAAATATATATTTTATATATTTGTTTGATATATTTGATATATCATATATTAATTTATATTTCATATATACTTACCACACAAGGGACAATTTGGGTATGAGTAAATGAGAATAGTAGAGCCTATAGTTTAACAAAGAGAAACAACTACAGCAAGAAAACAGAGAAACATGCATTAGTCTCATACTGTAATTGTATAGTGTAATAGTATTGAACTGAAATGTCCTGAAAGCGCCTTACTGAAAACCACTGCAGTTCTAACGAGTGAAAACCAATGCGACATCTGGTTTTTGTCACAAGCACTCCTCATGACATGTGATGTGAGATAAAAACATGACAATAAAAAGTGGATCGCCTCACCAAAACACTAAGAGCAGCATGACATATTGAATGAATCTCATGATCTCGAGAAAGTAAACCGTAATGAATGATGAGAAGATGATAACGGCAAAAAGTTCATGGCGACCCGTTAAATGCCGAAGAGCAACAAGTCTTAAACGCAACTCTGTCAGCGTCAGTCTCTTGTCATGTGAAAACTGTTGCTGTCTACAGACCGCTGTAATTCTCAACAACTCCTTGATATTTCTGACCGGGGAACCGTCGCACACTCACGTGAGAAGAAGGGGGGCATCCGCCGTTACCGGGGATGAAAGGAATGCAGAAAATAAATGAGGAAAAGAAACAAAGGTCAAATAAACAGGTAACGTGTCTCACATGAGTAGAACAAATATCTGGAACTAAACGAAGTATTGATGTTCCCGAGCCCCAAACGTGTATTTAGTTGAAAAGAAACTCCTAAAGGTACTGTCAGTTCTTCTTCCAGACTGTATAGAGGAAAACAAAATGTAGGTTTCTCTCCGGTATGGAACTATGAAAGGGAGGAGGCATAGCGAGGGGTTCCACTAGTTACCACAGACACAAAGTCGAAATGGCCAATATAGTACAAATTCATGAAAACGTGTTTTTTTGTTGTCTTAATTTAAAGTTAAAGTTAGGCATAAGGTTAGCAGTGTGTTTATGGTTAAGGTTAGGTTTTAAATCACATTTTGAAATTGAAGAAATGGGCGGGGCGTATGGCTTTGCGGCTGTGGTAACTAGTGAACACCATATCAAGGCTGGTCAACGGACAAACCTGGACAGGATTCCTATAATACGGATTGGATTTAGATTAGTTGTTGGGTTTCTAAGGGATTGAAATGGAACCATGATTGTTGGTGAAGATTTAGATGGTAAACCACCTCTCAGCCGCACGGAGCCCTCGCAGCGAGTTTGGCCTAATCTAGAACAACTTCATAAAGACATCAGGTATGCTAGGTTTCTACAGGAAAAACTGCAATACATAGGTTATTGTACTGTGCACATGCTAAGCATTGGTACATCGATGTCAGATCGTCATTTAAATGCATTCTGATAGGATCCTAATACGCTAGTAGTCTATATCGGGGACAATAGCCCCCCCCCCTAAAATCAATGTCCAACTGCTGACACAAACAAGCAAAGTTTGGTAAAAAATAAACAAGATATGTGGATGATGGTCATGCTTAGGCAAACAAACTATTAAGGGAAACAAGTGGCAACCATTTACACTTTTTTTGTTTTGGTATTGAATTAAATATCGTTTATTGAAAAGGTGTATTTTCCCTCAATTACTAGGGTAACTGTCCCCCCCCCCCCCCCTTCCCCCAGGCCCCCAAAAGATCAGTGCGTAAAAATCTATTGTATCATTTTTATTTTGACATTTTTTTTATTCATTAACTCTTAAAAGCTAATGTCTAGGTATCTTATTTTGATTAAATAAAATACTGAATAAAATGGAATTGCACAATTGGCATCACTATTAATATCCTCACGATGACGAGGTTTTGATGTAAGGTCCCTATTTACATTTGTTTTTTGCACCATATCATGTCCAAATCATCCTAAAGTGAAAAAGAAATGTACAGTGTAACTTAACAAAGTTACTTGTAGATCATTTGGACATGATTTGGAAAATGCTAATTTAGGTACCATTGACTTGCGTCCAACTCAGTTGTGGCCATATTTTTTTTTTGTTGGTCCAAATGTAACCAAATTTAACCGAAGATCAGCCTTAGCTCTAGCTTGTTGTACTCATTCAAAACATGAGATCCAGGGGCCTCCCGGGTGGCGCAGTGGTCTAAGGCACTGCATCGCAGTGTTAGCTGTGCCACCAGCGGGGCCGGGCGCAGTGCACGCTAACCAGGTCGCCAGGTGCACGGTGTGGTGTTTCCTCCGACACATTGGTGCGGCTGGCTTCCGGGTTGGAATGCGCGCTGTGTTAAGAAGCAGTGCGGCTTGGTTGGGTTGTGTTTCGGAGGACGCATGGCTTTCGACCTTCGTCTCTCCCGAGCCCGTATGGGAGTTGTAGCGATGAGACAAGATATTAACTACTAACAATTGGATACTAGGAAAAAGGGGGTATTTAAAAGACATGAGGAACGACGAGTGCTGAAGCGTGTAAAAATCCTCGGTTGCAAATTCAATCAAATTTACTAAGCCCTTTTTACATCAGCTGATGTCACAAAGTGCTGTACAAGCAATGCAGCTGAAAACTCACTACTGAGTTTCAAACTGCCTCTGGAAGCAACGTCAGCACAAGAACTGTTCGTCTGGAGCTTCATGAAACACACAGATCTTTTTTTGTTTCCACGGCCGAGCAGCCGCACACAAGCCTAAGATCACCATATGCAATGCCAAGCGTTGGCTGGAGTGGTGTAAAGCTTGCCGCCATTGGACTCTGGTGCCATGGAAACGTGTTCTCTGGAGTGATGAATCACGATTCCCCATCTGGCAGTCTGACGGAAGAATCTGGATTTGGCGGAAGCCAGGAGAAAGCTACCTGTCCCAATGCATAGTCCCGACGGTAAAGTTTGGTGGAGGAGGAATAATGGTCTGGGGCTGTTTTTCATGTTTCAGGCCCCTTAGTTCCAGTGAAGTGAAATTTTAACGCTACAGAATACAATTACATTCTAGACGATTCTGTGCTTCCAACTTTGTGGCAACAGTTTCAAATCAAATTGTATTGGTCACATATTTAGCAAATGTTATTGCGGGTGTTGTGAAATGCTTGTGTTCCTAGCTCCAACAGTGCAGTAGTATCTAACTAAATGCTTGTGTTCCTAGCTCCAACAGTGCACTAGTATCTAACTAAATGCTTGTGTTCCTAGCTCCAACAGTGCACTAGTATCTAACTAAATGCTTGTGTTCCTAGCTCCAACAGTACAGTAGTATCTAACTAAATGCTTGTGTTCCTAGCTCCAACAGTGCAGTAATATCTAACTAAATGCTTGTGTTTCTAGCTCCAACAGTGCAGTAATATCTAACTATATGCTTGTGTTCCTAGCTCCAACAGTGCAGTAGTATCTAACTAAATGCTTGTGTTCCTAGCTCCAACAGTGCAGTAATATCTAACTAAATGCTTGTGTTCCTAGCTCCAACAGTGCAGTAATATCTAACTATATGCTTGTTTTCTTAGCTCCAACAGTGCAGTAGTATCTAACTAAATGCTTGTGCTCCTAGCTCCAACAGTGCAGTAGTATCTAACTAAATGCTTGTGTTCCTAGCTCCAACAGTGCAGTAATATCTAACTAAATGCTTGTGTTCCTAGCTCCAACAGTGCAGTAGTATCTAACTAAATGCTTGTGTTCCTAGCTCCAACAGTGCAGTAATATCTAACTAAATGCTTGTGTTTCTAGCTCCAACTGTCACGGTCGTCCTCCTCTTCATCTGAAGAGGAGAGGCGAGAAGGATCGGACCAAAATGCGGCGTCGTAAGTGTCCATGGTAAATCTTTAATAAAGAAAGTACTGACACTGTATACAAAACAATAAACAAATGACGACCGTGAAGCTACAACATAGACAATCACCCACCAACAAACAGTGCAACCCAGGCTACCTAAGTATGATTCTCAATCAGAGACAACTAATGACACCTGCCTCTGATTGAGAACCATACTAGGCCGAAACATAGAAATACCCAAATCATAGAAAAACAAACATAGACTGCCCACCCAACTCACGCACTGACCATACTAAATAAATACAAAACAAAGGAAATAAAAGGTCAGAACGTGACACCAACAGTGCAGTAATATCTAACTAAATGCTTGTGTTCCTAGCTCCAACAGTGCAGTAGTATCTAACTAAATGCTTGTGTTCCTAGCTCCAACAGTGCAGTAATATCTAACTAAATGCTTGTGTTCCTAGCTCCAACAGTGCAGTAATATCTAACTAAATGCTTGTGTTCCTAGCTCCAACAGTGCAGTAATATCTAACTAAATGCTTGTGTTCCTAGCTCCAACAGTGCAGTGGTATCTAACTAAATGCTTGTGTTCCTAGCTCCAACAGTGCAGTAATATCTAACTAAATGCTTGTGTTCCTAGCTCCAACAGTGCAGTAATATCTAACTAAATGCTTGTGTTCCTAGCTCCAACAGTGCAGTAATATCTAACTAAATGCTTGTGTTCCTAGCTCCAACAGTGCAGTAGTATCTAACTAAATGCTTGTGTTCCTAGCTCCAACAGTGCAGTAATATCTAACTAAATGCTTGTGTTCCTAGCTCCAACAGTGCAGTAGTATCTAACTAAATGCTTGTGTTCCTAGCTCCAACAGTGCAGTAGTATCTAACTAAATGCTTGTGTTCCTAGCTCCAACAGTGCACTAGTATCTAACTAAATGCTTGTGTTCCTAGCTCCAACAGTGCAGTAGTATCTAACAATTCACAACAATACAATACACACAAATCTAAAAGAAAAATAATGGAATAAAGAAATATATAAATATTAGGACGAGACCTTTGGGGAAGGTCCTTTGCTGTTTCAGCATGACAATGCGCCGTTCACAAAGTGAGGTCCTTGTAGAAATGGTTTGTAGAGATCGGTGTGGAAGAACTTGACTGGCTTGCACAGAGCCCTGACCTCAACTCCATCGAACACCTTTGGGATTAATAGGAACGCGGACTGCGAGCCAGACCTCATCGCCCAACATCAGTGCCCGACCTCACTAATGTTCTTGTGGCTGAATGGAAGCAAGTCCCAGCAGCAATGTTCCAACATCTAGTGGAAAGCCTTCCCAGAAGAGTAGAGGTTGTTATAGCAGCAATGTTCCAACATCTAATGGAAAGCCTTCCCAGAAGAGTGGAGGTTATTATAGCAGCAATGTTCCAACATCTAGTGGAAAGCCTTCCCAGAAGAGTGGAGGCTGTTATAGCAGCAATGTTCCAACATCTAGTGGAAAGCCTTCCCAGAAGAGTGGAGGCTGTTATAGCAGCAATGTTCCAACATCTAGTGGAAAGCCTTCCCAGAAGAGTGGAGGCTGTTATAGCAGCAATGTTCCAACATCTAGTGGAAAGCCTTCCCAGAAGAGTAGAGGCTGTTATAGCAGCAATGTTCCAACATCTAGTGGAAAGCCTTCCCAGAAGAGTGGAGGCTGTTATAGCAGCAATGTTCCAACATCTAGTGTAAAGCCTTCCCAGAAGAGTGGAGGCTGTTATAGCAGCAATGTTCCAACATCTAGTGTAAAGCCTTCCCAGAAGAGTGGAGGCTGTTTATAGCAGCAATGTACCAACATCTAGTGGAAAGCCTTCCCAGAAGAGTGGAGGCTGTTGTAGCAGCAAGGTTCTAACATCTAGTGGAAAGCCTTCCCAGAAGAGTGGAGGCTGTTATAACAGCAATGTTCCAACATCTAGTGGAAAGCCTTCCCAGAAGAGTGGAGGCTGTTATAGCAGCAATGTTCCAACATCTAGTGTAAAGCCTTCCCAGAAGAGTGGAGGCTGTTTATAGCAGCAATGTACCAACATCTAGTGGAAAGCCTTCCCAGAAGAGTGGAGGCTGTTTATAGCAGCAATGTACCAACATCTAGTGGAAAGCCTTCCCAGAAGAGTGGAGGCTGTTATAGCAGCAATGTACCAACATCTAGTGGAAAGCCTTCCCAGAAGAGTGGAGGCTGTTATAGCAGCGAAGGGGAGACTGACTCCATATTAATGCCCACGATTTTGGAACGAGATGTTTGACGAGCAGGTGTCCACATGCTTTATGTCTTTTTTGGTGTGTTTTAAAAACGACCAGATGGATGGCCATTCATAACATTCCATTGCGGCCTGACACTGTAGGTTACACCCAGTAAGCACGGACCGACGCTTCCTACTTTTGGACGTATTTATTTCGTTGTTTTTTGCCTCAGGCCGCAGAACGGCCAGGACTGGGCCTGACACTGTAGGTTACACCTAGTAAGCACGGACCGACGCTTCCTACTTTTGGACGTATTTATTTGGTTGTTTTTTGCCTCAGGCCGCAGAACGGCCAGGACTGGGCCTGACACTGTAGGTTACACCCAGTAAGCACGGAACGACGCTTCCTACTTTTGGACGTATTTATTTGGTTGTTTTTTGCCTCAGGCCGCAGAACGGCCAGGACTGGGCCTGACACTGCTGCTGTAAACCGTTCAGCTGAGCTTCTAGAAAAACACTCTGCTTTTTGAATGAATCGAATAAGGATTTTCAGACGCACAAACGTCATGTCCCGGCGGCGTATATTTTTAGAACACTTTCCTCATGATGGCGACTATGAGGGGTGAGTGATGGCACGGAGAAACTCCATTTGATGGCACGGAGAAACTCCATTTGATGGCACGGAGGAACTCCATTTGATGACACGGAGGAAACTTCGTTTGATGGCACTGAGAAACTCCATTTGATGGCACTGAGAAACTCCATTTGATGGCACTGAGAAACTCCATTTGATGGCACTGAGAAACTCCATTTGATGGCACGGAGAAACTCCATTTGATGGCACTGAGAAACTCCATTTGATGGCACTGAGAAACTCCATTTGATGGCACTGAGAAACTCCAGTTGATGGCACTGAGAAACTTCATTTGATGGCACGGAGAAACTAGCTAAGCGAGCTATCGTCTCCCTGTGCGTGTACTCTGCGTGTGGATAAACCTGTGTACTTTCCATAAGAGTTGAATATTTTCAACCCGAAAATAAATAAATTTTCTCCCAGGTAACCCGGTATTTCCTGCCAAAACAGGAAGGGTCATTCAAAATCATTATAAAGCATATTAATATGTCTGGATTTGATTACAGCTTTATCCAATACACACTGCATATAGGAGGCATACTGTATGTAGTAGTACTCTTTCTCTGTCTATTGTTGCTTCATTCCTTCCTCGCTTTCAACAGTTAAATTAAATACGTTTCGTTGTCCTTATCATTCTAATGACATCATATAAACCTTTCACTTGTCTTCGGGAAGACTGAATGGTTACGGGTCTGAATATATAGCTGTTGTGGTCTACCGCCATCAGTGTTCGTTCTTCTTTCAAACTACCCGTGAGTTCTATTGGCTGCTGTATTTATCATTCAGCCAATAGCAGCTTCCGTACCTCTTGGAGTCTATTCTATTGGTATAAGAAATGATACAACAAAAAAATACTGTCCAGCAATCTATTCTAGTCTAGCTTTTTCTGCATGGGACTTCCAAGAGCTCAGGAGTGAAACACGCTGTTTCCATGTGTTTGGTACCATTCCATTCCAGTCTTTACAATGAGCCCATGCTCCTACCTCTTCCCCCTCCACAGCACAGACATCCCACCACTCTCACAGGAAATGTCTCTCCCACGACCACGGGACGGCGAGTTTCCACCATGAAGATGAAGACTATGGGTTTCTGTACAGCACTTTGTGACATCGGCTGATGTAGAAAAGGCTTTATAAATACATTTGATTTGATGACCGACACATACACATCATATGACCAATTCAGTTTCAGTTGATTTATTCTCAGATGAAACTGAAGAAATGCATAATTTACATTGTTAATAATTGCAAAGCATTCATTTAAAATCCATAAAATCTAATAGTTAACATAAGTAGAATACTGAACACTTGAAACATTACAGGACATTTTTCATGATGGAAATGAAAATTATCAAATGTGATTAAAACATGTTTTTTTTTTTTGGGGGGGGGGGGGGAGTTATTATACAGTCTGATAGCAGGTAGAGTGGTGTTATACAGTCTGTTATACAGTCTGATAGCAGGTAGAGTGGTGTTATACAGTCTGTTATACAGTCTGATAGCAGGTAGAGTGGTGTATTACAGTCTGATAGCAGGTAGAGTGGTGTTATACAGTCTGTTATACAGTCTGATAGCAGGTAGAGTGGTGTATTACAGTCTGATAGCAGGTAGAGTGGTGTCATACAGTCTGATAGTAGGTAGAGTGGTGTTATACAGTCTGATAGCAGGTAGAGTGGTGTATTACAGTCTGATAGCAGGTAGAGTGGTGTTATACAGTCTGTTATACAGTCTGATAGCAGGTAGAGTGGTGTATTACAGTCTGATAGCAGGTAGAGTGGTGTTATACAGTCTGTTATACAGTCTGATAGCAGGTAGAGTGGTGTATTACAGTCTGATAGCAGGTAGAGTGGTGTCATACAGTCTGATAGTAGGTAGAGTGGTGTTATACAGTCTGATAGCAGGTAGAGTGGTGTATTACAGTCTGATAGCAGGTAGAGTGGTGTTATACAGTCTGTTATACAGTCTGATAGCAGGTAGAGTGGTGTATTACAGTCTGATAGCAGGTAGAGTGGTGTCATACAGTCTGATAGTAGGTAGAGTGGTGTTATACAGTCTGATAGCAGGTAGAGTGGTGTTATACAGTCTGTTATACAGTCTGATAGCAGGTAGAGTGGTGTATTACAGTCTGATAACAGGTAGAGTGGTGTCATACAGTCTGATAGTAGGTAGAGTGGTGTTATACAGTCTGATAGCAGGTAGAGTGGTGTTATACAGTCTGATAGCAGGTAGAGTGGTGTTATACAGTCTGTTATACAGTCTGATAGCAGGTAGTGGTGTTATACAGTCTGATAGCAGGTAGAGTGGTGTCATACAGTCTGATAGCAGGTAGAGTGGTGTCATACAGTCTGATAGCAGGTAGAGTGGTGTTATACAGTCTGATAGCAGGTAGAGTGGTGTTATACAGTCTGATAGCAGGTAGAGTGGTGTTATACAGTCTGATAGCAGGTAGAGTGGTGTTATACAGTCTGATAGCAGGTAGAGTGGTGTCATACAGTCTGATAGCAGGTAGAGTGGTGTCATACAGTCTGATAGCAGGTAGAGTGGTGTTATACAGTCTGATAGCAGGTAGAGTGGTGTCATACAGTCTGATAGCAGGTAGAGTGGTGTCATACAGTCTGATAGCAGGTAGAGTGGTGTTATACAGTCTGATAGCAGGTAGAGTGGTGTTATACAGTCTGATAGCAGGTAGAGTGGTGTTATACAGTCTGATAGCAGGTAGAGTGGTGTTATACAGTCTGATAGCAGGTAGAGTAGTGTTATACAGTCTGTTATACAGTCTGATAGCAGGTAGAGTGGTGTTATACAGTCTGATAGCAGGTAGAGTGGTGTTATACAGTCTGATAGCAGGTAGAGTGGTGTTATACTGTCTGATAGCAGGTAGAGTGGTGTCATACAGTCTGATAGCAGGTAGAGTGGTGTTATATAGTCAGATAGCAGGTAGAGTGGTGTCATACAGTCTGATAGCAGGTAGAGTGGTGTTATACAGTCTGAAAGCA
Organism: Oncorhynchus kisutch; assembly: GCF_002021735.2. Taxonomy (NCBI): domain Eukaryota; kingdom Metazoa; phylum Chordata; class Actinopteri; order Salmoniformes; family Salmonidae; genus Oncorhynchus; species Oncorhynchus kisutch. The sequence goes on from NC_034195.2 coordinate 55,893,684, forward strand.
GGTAGAGTGGTGTTATACAGGACAGTTGTCGGAACCTGGTGGTGCAGTTACCTCTTTTTGGAGGGAGCCTGGTGGTGCAGTTACCTCTTTTTGGAGGGAGCCTGGTGGTGGAGGGAGCAGGTCATTCAGTGACTGGTCAAGAGTGTGCATGTCCTTCCACCAGGTGCACTGCGGCCTGCTGTCTCCTTCTCTGCAGTGAGGGGAGCTGTGATTGGACTGCTCCACCTCCTGTTGCAGCCTGTCTAGTTGGGCCTGCTGCTTTTTCCTGCATCCAACTAACAGAACTCCACCGTATTCCAGACAAGGCCTGACCAGGGTAGTATAGACTGGGACCAGATCTTCAGTGGGTAGGACATTTCTGACAAGAACAGTCATAAAATGCAGGTGTTTTAAGGCCTTTCTAACTGACTGCTCCACATGCGTGTCGCCACTGAGGTTAGAGTCTAGATGAAAACCAAGACACTTAGTTGCTGTTTCCACTGGTACTTCCTGTCCTCCTAGGATTAGTGGTGCAGGTTGATGTGGTGTGAATGATGAGGTTAGAGTCTAGATGAAAACCAAGACACTTAGTTGCTGTTTCCACTGGTACTTCCTGTCCTCCTAGGATTAGTGGTGCAGGTTGTGGTTGGTTTCTAGGGAAAACATATCCCAATTTCCACAGACTTTTTCCCATTCAGGAGCATGATGCTGGATGTGGCCCACTCTTCCAGCTGCTTTGCCTCCAAACCCATGGAAGTGTCCTCTTGGATGCTGGTTAATGGTATGGCTTGGGACAGCCCTACCTCGTCTGCATACCCAGTGTCCAGAGTGTCACTGAAGACAACTTTTCAGGTGGACATGTGAAGGAGAAACAGATGGCAAAGACCACTCCTCCTTGTGGCACACCGGTGGTATATCTGTGTAGCCAGGCTGGTAACCATCACCCTCTGTCTTCTTCTGGTGGTATAGCTGTGTAGCCAGGCTAGTAAACATCACCCTCTGTCTTATTCTGGTGGTATATCTGTGTAGCCAGGCTAGTAACCATCACAATAGGTCTTCTTCTGGTGGTATATCTGTGGAGCCAGGCTAGTAACCATCACAATATGTCTTCTTCTGGTGGTATATCTGTGGAGCCAGGCTAGTAACCATCACAATCTATCTTCTTCTGGTGGTATATCTGTGGAGCCAGGCTAGTAACCATCACAATATGTCTTCTTCTGGTAGTATATCTGTGGAGCTAGGTTAGTAACCATCACCCTCTGATAGCAGCTGCATTTTTTTGGGGGGGTCAAATCAAAAATGATGAGGGCTAACAAATTTGACCAATCACTTCATTATTACTGCATAAAATGGACAATTGCAATATTACCAATCACTACAAAAGAGGGCTCACAATTTTAACCAATCACCAAACACTTTTACTGCTTAAAATGGTTCGGTCAAGCAAAACGTAAAACAAACTTTCTCCCCTCGGCAATTTTATGATCAATTAGACAAAATCATTGCAGATTTTCCATGCAAAATGTCATTGTTACCACAGCAAAAATCAAACAACTATCACAAACAAACAAAAACATCTGGAGGCACTGCTTAATGCCGGTCAAAAAGCCTAAATAAAAATGTATTTTCCTTCAGAGTGGATATTGGCATCAAGCTCTTGGAGAACATGTGGAGAAAACACAAAGGGACTGATATGAAAACCACAGTAGCAACATGAAAAACAGATGTATGTTTACAGATGTATTTAACCACATGGTTACTAACCAGGCACTCTGACCACTACACTATCAGACACAGTTAACCTCAAAAAGGGCAAAGCTAGTCAAAGAAGACCGTAGAATGCAAATAGCCAATTAACATATCTAGAACTTTACTGTCTGGACTACACTATAGATGGTAGGAACGCAGAAGGATGATTTTAATAGCTATTTTTTTTCTGCTTTGGAAGAAACTAGCCACTTTAACTGGACTAGAGATTTGTTTAGGAACACAGGAGAAATGTAAAAATGGTAACACCATCACCACACCATCATCACCTCACCATCACCACACCATCACCATCACCACACCATCATCACCTCACCATCATCACCTCACCATCACCACATCATCACCACACCATCACCACACCATCATCAAACCATCACCATCACCACACCATCATCACACCATCACCACACCATCACCACACAGTAACCTCACCACACCATCACCAGACCATCAAACCATCACCAGACCATCATCACACCATCACCACACAGTAACCTCACCATCACCACACCACACCATCACCTCAACATCACCACACCATCACCACACAGTAACCTCACCATCATCACACCATCACATCATCATCAAACCATCACCACACCATCACCACACCATCATCGCACCATCACCACACCATCACCACATCACCATCATCACCTCACCATCACCACACCATCATCAAACCATCACCATCACCACACCATCATCACCTCACCATCACCACACCATCATCACCTCACCATCACCACATCATCACCACACCATCACCACACCATCATCAAACCATCACCATCACCACACCATCATCACACCATCATCACACAGTAACCTCACCACACCACACCATCACCACACCATCAAACCATCACCACACCATCATCACACCATCACCACACAGTAACCTCACAATCACCACACCATCACCTCAACATCACCACACCATCACCACACAGTAACCTCACCATCATCACACCATCACATCATCATCAAACCATCACCACACCATCACCACACCATCATCGCACCATCACCACACCATCACCACACCATCATCACACCATCACCTCACCATCACCACACCCACACCATCACCATCATCACACCATCACCACACCATCACCCCCATTATCACACCATCACCTCACCATCATCACACCATCAAACCACCAACATCATCACCACATCATCAAACCATCACCACCACATCATCACATCACACCATCACCACACCATCGCCACACCATCACCACCAACCTCACCACACCAGCACCACACCAATACCCCCACCACACAATACCATCACCACACCATCATCACACCATCACCTCATCATCACCATCACCACACCATCATCACACCATCACCCCACCATCACAACACCATCACCTCACCATCATCACCTCACCATCAAACCACCAACATCACCACACCATCAAACCATCACCATCGCCACACCATCACACCATTACCACACCATCACCACACCATCAAACCATCACCACACCATCATCACACCATCACCACACCATCATCACACCATCACCACACCATCATCACACCATCATCACACCATCACCACACCATCACCAACATCATCACACCATCACCACACCATCAAACCATCACCATCGCCACACCATCATCACCATCACATCATCACCTCACCATCACCACACCATCAAACCATCACCATCGCCACACCATTACATCATCGCCACACCATCACATCACCACACCAGCACCACACCATCATCACATCATCACACCATCACCACATCATCAAACCATCACCATCGCCACACCATCACATCATCATCATCACACCATCGCCACATCATCACACCATCACGACACCATCACCTCACCATCACCTCACCAACATCATCACACCATCACCACACCATCGCCACACCATTACATCATCACACCATCATCACACCATCACCAATCACCACACCAGCACCACACCATCACCCTCACCACACCATCACCATCACCACAACATCACCACACCATCACATCGCCACACCATCATCACACCATCACATCATCACACCATCGCCAAACCATCACCAACTTCACCACACCATCACATCAACATCATCAAACCATCACCATCACCACACCATCACCACACCATCATCACACCATCACCACACCATCACACCATCACCACACAGTAACCTCACCACACCACACCATCAAACCATCACCACACCATCATCACACCATCACCACACAGTAAACTCACCATCACATCACCACACCAGCACCACACCATCACCACACCATCATCACATCACCACACCATCACCTCACCTCACCACCATCACCATCGCCACACCATCACATCATCATCATCACACCATCGCCACACCATCACCATCACGACACCATCACATCACCATCACCTCACCATTACCACACCATCAAACCACCAACATCATCACACCATCGCCACACCATTACATCATCACACCATCATCACACCATCACCACACCATCACCACACCATCACCATCGCCACACCATCACATCACCATCACATCATCGCCAAACCATCACCAACTTCACCACACCATCATCACATCATCACCTCAACATCATCAAACCATCACCATCACCACACCATCATCACACCATCACCACACCATCATCACACCATCACCACACAGTAACCTCACCACACCATCACCACACCATCAAACCATCACCACACAGTAACCTCACCATCACCACACCATCATCACACCATCATCACCTCACCATCACCAAACCATCACCACACCATCATCACACCATCATCACACCATCACCTCACCATCACCACACCCTCACCACACAATCACCACACCATCACCTCACCACCACCATCACCACACCATCACCTCACCATCATCACACCATCAAACCACCAACATCATCACCACATCATCAAACCATCACCATCATCACATCACACCATCACCAATCACCACACCATCGCCACACCGGCACCACACCAATACCCTCACCACACCATACCATCACCCCACCGTCACCATCACTACACCATCATCACGCCATCACCACACCATCATCACACCATCACCTCACCATCATCATCACCATCATCACACCATCATCACACCATCACCAACATCATCACACCATCACCACACCATCAAACCATCACCATCGCCACACCATCATCACCATCACATCATCACCTCACCATCACCACACCATCAAACCATCACCATCGCCACACCATTACATCATCGCCACACCATCACATCACCACACCAGCACCACACCATCATCACATCATCACACCATCACCATCGCCACACCATCACATCATCATCATCACACCATCGCCACATCATCACACCATCACGACACCATCACCTCACCATCACCTCACCAACATCATCACACCATCACCTCACCATCACCACACCATCATCACACCATCACCTCACCATCACCACACCCACACCATCACCATCATCACACCATCACCACACCATCACCCCCATTATCACACCAATCACCTCACCATCATCACACCATCAAAACCACCAACATCATCACCACATCATCAAACCATCACCACCACATCATCACATCACACCATCACCACACCATCGCCACACCATCACCACCAACCTCACCACACCAGCACCACACCAATACCCCCACCACACAATACCATCACCACACCATCATCACAACCATCACCTCACCATCATCATCACCATCACCACACCATCATCACACCATCACCCCACCATCACAACACCATCACCTCACCATCATCACCTCACCATCAAAACCACCAACATCACCACACCATCAAACCATCACCATCGCCACACCATCACACCATTACCACACCATCACCACACCATCAAACCATCACCACACCATCATCACACCATCACCACACCATCATCACACCATCACCACACCATCATCACACCATCACCACACCATCACCAACATCATCACACCATCACCACACCATCAAACCATCACCATCGCCACACCATCATCACCATCACATCATCACCTCACCATCACCACACCATCAAACCATCACCATCGCCACACCATTACATCATCGCCACACCATCACATCACCACACCAGCACCACACCATCATCACATCATCACACCATCACCACATCATCAAACCATCACCATCGCCACACCATCACATCATCATCATCACACCATCGCCACATCATCACACCATCACGACACCATCACCTCACCATCACCTCACCAACATCATCACACCATCACCACACCATCGCCACACCATTACATCATCACACCATCATCACACCATCACCAATCACCACACCAGCACCACACCATCACCCTCACCACACCATCACCATCACCACAACATCACCACACCATCACATCGCCACACCATCATCACACCATCACATCATCACACCATCGCCAAACCATCACCAACTTCACCACACCATCACATCAACATCATCAAACCATCACCATCACCACACCATCACCACACCATCATCACACCATCACCCACACCATCACACCATCACCACACAGTAACCTCACCACACCACACCATCAAACCATCACCACACCATCATCACACCATCACCACACAGTAAACTCACCACCACACCAGCACCACACCATCACCACACCATCATCACATCACCACACCATCACCTCACCACCATCACCATCGCCACACCATCACATCATCATCATCACACCATCGCCACACCATCACCATCACGACACCATCACATCACCATCACCTCACCATTACCACACCATCAAACCACCAACATCATCACACCATCGCCACAACCATTACATCATCACACCATCATCACACCATCACCACCACACCATCACCACACCATCACCATCGCCACACCATCACATCACCATCACATCATCGCCAAACCATCACCAACTTCACCACACCATCATCACATCATCACCTCAACATCATCAAACCATCACCATCACCACACCATCATCACACCATCACCACACCATCATCACACCATCACCACACAGTAACCTCACCACACCATCACCACACCATCAAACCATCACCACACAGTAACCTCACCATCACCACACCATCATCACACCATCATCACCTCACCATCACCAAACCATCACCACACCATCATCACACACCATCATCACACCATCACCTCACCATCACCACACCCTCACCACACATCACCACACCATCACCTCACACCACCATCACCACACCATCACCTCACCATCATCACACCATCAAACCACCAACATCATCACCACATCATCAAACCATCACCATCATCACATCACACCATCACCAATCACCACACCATCGCCACACCGGCACCACACCAATACCCTCACCACACCATACCATCACCCCACCGTCACCATCACTACACCATCATCACGCCATCACCACACCATCATCACACCATCACCTCACCATCATCATCACCATCATCACACCATCATCACACCATCACCAACATCATCACACCATCACCACACCATCAAACCATCACCATCGCCACACCATCATCACCATCACATCATCACCTCACCATCACCACACCATCAAACCATCACCATCGCCCACACCATTACATCATCGCCACACCATCACATCACCACAACCAGCACCACACCATCATCACATCATCACACCATCACCACATCATCAAACCATCACCATCGCCACACCATCACATCATCATCATCACACCATCGCCACATCATCACACCATCACGACACCATCACCTCACCATCACCTCACCAACATCATCACACCATCACCACACCATCGCCACACCATTACATCATCACACCATCATCACACCATCACCAATCACCACACCAGCACCACACCATCACCCTCACCACACCATCACCATCACCACAACATCACACCACACCATCACATCGCCACACCATCATCACACCATCACATCATCACACCATCGCCCAAACCATCACCAACTTCACCACACCATCACATCAACATCATCAAACCATCACCATCACCACACCATCACCACAACCATCATCACACCATCACCACACCATCACACCCATCACCACACAGTAACCTCACCACACCACACCATCAACCATCACCACAACCATCATCAACACCATCACCACACAGTAAACTCACCATCACAATCACCACACCAGCCAACCACCACACCATCACCACACCATCATCACAATCACCACGCCACAACCGGCACCACACCAATACCCTCACACACCATACATCACCCCACCGTCACCATCACTACACCATCATCACGCCATCACACACCATCATCACACCATCACCTCACCATCATCATCACCATCATCACACCATCATCCACACCATCACCAGACCATCACCACACCACAGCACACCATCACCCCACATCATAACACCATCCCACCATCACCTCACCATCATCACATCATCACCTCACCATCACCAAACCATCACCACACCATCACCACACCATCACCACACCATCATCACACCATCACCTCACCATCACCACACCCTCACCACACAATCACCACACCATCACCTCACCATCACCACACCATCACCACACCATCACCTCACCATCATCACACCATCACCACACCATCATAACACCATCACCATCATCACATCATCACCTCACCATCAAACCACCAACATCATCACACCATCACCACACCATCACCTCACCATCACCATCACCTCCACCATCCGCTCACACCATCACATCATCATCATCACCACCATCACCAAAACCATCACCCACCCATCATTCAACCCATCATCACACCATCACCTCACCAATCACCAACACCCGTCACCCTACACAATCACCACACCCATCACCTCACCACCACCATCACCACACATCACCACACCATCACTCACCATCATACACATCAAACCACCAACATCATCACCACATCATCAAACCATCACCATCACCAACATCATCACATCACACCATCACCAATCACCACACCATCGCCACACCGGCACACACCCAATACCCTCACCACACCATACCATACCCCACCGTCACCATCACATACACCATCATCAACGCCATCACCACACCATCATCACACCCTCACCTCACCATCTCATCACCATCCCTCACACCCTCATCACACCCATCACCAGACCCATCACCACACCATCATCACACCCATCCACCCCACCATTCATAACACCATCACCATCACCTCACCATATCACATCATCACCTCACCATCACCACACCATCAAACCACCAACATCATCACACCATCACCACACCATCAACCATCACCATCATCACACCATTACCACACCATCACCACACCATCAAACCATCACCATCGCCACACCATCATCACACCATCACCACACCATCACCTCACCATCATCACACCATCATCACACCATCACCACACCATCACACCATCACCACACCATCAAACCATCGCCACACCATCATCACCACACCATCACATCATCATCTCACCATCACCACACCATCAACCATCACCATCGCCACACCATTACATCATCGCCACACCATCACCCTCACCACACCACCACACCATCACACCATCACCACACCATCAAACCATCACCATCGCCACACCATCACATCATCACCATCACACCATCGCCACACCATCACCATCATCACACCATCACGACACCATCACCCACCATCACCTCACCCTCACCACACCCTCAAACCACCAACATAATCACACCATCACCACACCATCGCCACACCATTACATCATCACACCATCATCACACCATCGCCACACCATCACCAATCACCACACCAGCACCACACCATCACCCTCACCCACACCATCACCATCACCTCACCATCACCACACCATCACATCACCATCACATCATCACACCATCATCACATCATCACCTCAACATCATCAAACCATCACCACACCATCACCACACCATCATCACACCATCATCACACAGTAACCTCACCACACCACACCATCACCACACCATCAAACCATCACCACACCATCACCACACAGTAACCTCACCATCACCACACCATCACCTCAACATCACCACACCATCACCACACAGTAACCTCACCCATCATCACACCATCACATCATAATCAACCATCACCATCACCGCACCATCACCATCATCACACCATCACCACACCCTCACCACACCCTCACCACACCATCACCTCACCATCAACATCATCACACCATCACCACACAGTAACCTCACCATCATCACACCATCACATCATCATCAAACCATCACCACACCATCACCACACCATCACCTCACCATCATCACACCATCAAACCACCAACATCACCACATCATCAAACCATCACCATCACCACATCATCACCAATCACCCACACCATCGCCACACCATCACCACCAACCTCACCACACCAGCACCACACCAATACCATCACCACACCATCACCATCACCACACCATCATCACGCCATCACCACCACCATCATCACACCATCACCTCACCATCATCATCACCACACCATCATCACACCATCACCACACCATCACACACCATCACCCCACCATCACCCCACCATCATAACACCATCACCATCATCACATCATCACCTCACCATCAAACCACCAACATCACCACACCATCACACACCATCACCTCACCATCACCATCACCTCACCATCGCCACACCATCACATCATACATCATCACACCATCGCACACCATCGCCACACCATTACATCATCATCACACCATCGCCACACCATCACCAATCACCACACCAGCACCATACCATCACCCTCACCACACCTCACAATCACCTCCCACCATCGCCACACCATCACATCATCACACCATATCACATCATCACCTCAACATCATCAAACATCACCATCACACACCATCATCACACCTCATCACACAGTAACATCACCACACCATCACCACACCATCAAACCATCACCACACCATCACCACACCATCACCTCAACATCACCACACCATCACCACACAGTAACCTCATCATCACACCATCACATCATCATCAAACCATCACCACACCATAACCGCACCATCACCATCATCACACCATCACCTCACCATCACCATCATCACACCATCACCCCATCATCACACCATCACCACACCATCACACACCATCACCTCACCATCATCACACCATCAAACCACCAACATCACCACATCATCAAACCATCACCATCACCACATCATCACCAATCACCACACCATCGCCACACCATCACCACCAACCTCACCACACCAGCACCACACCAATACCCCCACCACACAATACTATCACCACACCATCATCACACCATCACCTCACCATCATCATCACCATCACCACACCATCATCACACCATCACCCCACCATCACCACACCATCATAACACCATCACCTCACCATCATCACACCATCACACCATCATCACACAGTAACCACACCACACCATCACCACACCATCAAACCATCACCACACCATCACCACACAGTAACCTCACCATCACCACACCATCACCTCAACATCACCACACCATCACCACACAGTAACCTCATCATCACACCATCACATCATCATCAAACCATCACCACACCATCACCGCACCATCACCATCATCACACCATCACCACATCATCACATCACACCATCACCATCATCACACCATCACCCCCATCATCACACCATCACCACACCATCACCTCACCATCATCACACCATCAAACCACCAACATCACTACATCATCAAACCATCACCATCACCACATCATCACCAATCACCACACCATCGCCACACCATCACCACCAACCTCACCACACCAGCACCACACCAATACCCCCACCACACAATACCATCACCACACCATCATCACACCATCATCACACCATCACCTCACCATCATCATCACCATCACCACACCATCATCACACCATCACCCCACCATCACCACACCATCATAACACCATCACCTCACCATCATCACCTCACCATCAAACCACCAACATCACCACACCATCAAACCATCACCATCGCCACACCATCACATCATCACACCATTACCCACACCATCACCACACCATCAAACCATCACCACACCATCATCACACCATCACCACACCATCATCACACCATCATCACACCATCACCACACCATCACCAACATCATCACACCATCACCACACCATCAAACCATCACCATCGCCACACCATTACATCATCGCCACACCATCACCAATCACCACACCAGCACCACACCATCACCCTCACCATCACCACACCATCACATCACATCACATCACCACACCAGCACCACACCATCATCACATCATCACCACATCATCAAACCATCACCATCGCCACACCATCACATCATCATCATCACACCATCGCCACATCATCACACCATCACGACACCATCACCTCACCATCACCTCACCAACATCATCACACCATCACCACACCATCGCCACACCATTACATCATCACACCATCGCCACACCATCACCAATCACCACACCAGCACCACACCATCACCCTCACCACACCATCACCATCACCACAACATCACCACACCATCACATCACCACACCATCGCCACACCATCATCACACCATCACATCATCACACCATCGCCAAACCATCACCAACTTCACCACACCATCATCACATCAACATCATCAAACCATCACCATCACCACACCATCACCACACCATCATCACACCATCACCACACCATCATCACACCATCACCACACAGTAACCTCACCACACCACACCATCACCACACCATCAAACCAGCACCACACCATCATCACACCATCACCACACAGTAACCTCACCATCACCACACCATCACAGCACCACACCAGCACCACACCATCACCACACCATCACCACACCATCAAACCATCACCATCGCCACACCATCACATCATCATCATCACACCATCGCCACACCATCACCATCACGACACCATCACATCACCATCACCTCACCATCAAACCACCAACATCATCACACCATCGCCACACCATTACATCATCACACCATCACCACACCATCACCACACCATCACAACACCATCACCACACCATCACCACACCATCACCACACCATCGCCACACCATCACATCACCATCACATCATCGCCAAACCATCACCAACTTCACCACACCATCATCACATCATCACCTCAACATCATCAAACCATCACCATCACCACACCATCACCACACCATCATCAAACCATCACCACACCATCATCACACCATCACCACACAGTAACCTCACCACACCATCACCACACCATCAAACCATCACCACACCATCACCACACAGTAACCTCACCATCACCACACCATCACCACACCATCACCTCAACATCACCACACCATCATCACACCATCACCACACAGTAACCTCACCATCATCACACCATCATCACCTCACCATCACCAAACCATCACCACACCATCACCACACCATCACCACACCATCATCACACCATCACCTCACCATCACCACACCCTCACCATCATCACACCATCAAACCACCAACATCATCACCACATCATCAAACCATCACCATCACCACATCATCACATCACACCATCACCAATCACCACACCATCGCCACACCATCACCACCAACCTCACCACACCAGCACCACACCGGCACCACACTAATACCCTCACCACACCATACCATCACCCCACCATCACCATCACTACACCATCATCACGCCATCACCACACCATCATCACACCATCACCTCACCATCATCATCACCATCATCACACCATCATCACACCATCACCAGACCATCACCACACCATCATCACACCATCATAACACCATCACCATCACCTCACCATCATCACATCATCACCATCACCACACCATCAAACCACCAACATCATCACACCATCACCACACCATCAAACCATCACCATCATCACACCATTACCACACCATCACCACACCATCAAACCATCACCATCGCCACACCATCACCTCACCATCATCACACCATCATCACACCATCACCACACCATCACCACACCATCAAACCATTGCCACACCATCATCACCACACCATCACATCATCATCTCACCATCACCACACCATCAAACCATCACCATCGCCACACCATTACATCATCGCCACACCATCACCAATCACCACACCAGCACCACACCATCACCCTCACCACACCACCACACCATCACACCATCACCACACCATCAAACCATCACCATCGCCACACCATCACATCATCACCATCACACCATCGCCACACCATCACCATCATCACACCATCACGACACCATCACCTCGCCATCACCATCACCTCACCCTCACCACACCCTCAAACCACCAACATCATCACACCATCACCACACCATCGCCACACCATTACATCATCACACCATCATCACACCATCGCCACACCATCACCAATCACCACACCAGCACCACACCATCACCCTCACCACACCATCACCTCACCATCACCACACCATCACCATCACCTCACCATCACCACACCATCACATCATCACACCATCATCACATCATCACCTCAACATCATCAAACCATCACCACACCATCACCACACCATCATCACACCATCATCACACAGTAACCTCACCACACCATCACCACACCATCAAACCATCACCACACCATCACCACACAGTAACCTCACCCTCACCACACCCTCACCACACCATCACCTCACCATCACCATCACCATCATCACACCATCACCCCCATCATCACACCATCACCACACCATCACCACACCATCACCTCACCATCATCACACCATCAAACCACCAACATCACCACATCATCAAACCATCAACATCACCACATCATCAAACCATCACCACATCATCACCAATCACCACACCATCGCCACACCATCACCACCAACCTCACCACACCAGCACCACACCAATACCATCACCATCACCACACCATCATCACGCCATCATCACACCATCACACCATCACCTCACCATCATCATCACCACACCATCATCACACCATCACCACACCATCATCACACCATCACCCCACCATCACCACACCATCATAACACCATCACCATCACCTCACCATCATCACATCATCACCTCACCATCAAACCACCAACATCATCACACCATCACCACACCATCACCTCACCATCACCATCACCTCACCATCGCCACACCATCACATCATCACACCATCGCCACACCATCGCCACACCATTACATCATCACACCATCATCACACCATCGCCACACCATCACCAATCACCACACCAGCACCACACCATCACCCTCACCACACCATCACCATCACCTCACCATCACCACACCATCGCCACACCATCACATCACCATCACATCATCACACCATCATCACATCATCACCTCAACATCATCAAACCATCACCACACCATCATCACACCATCATCACACAGTAACCTCACCACACCACACCATCAAACCATCACCACACCATCACCACACAGTAACCTCACCATCACCTCAACATCACCACACCATCACCACACAGTAACCTCATCATCACACCATCACATCATCATCAAACCATCACCACACCATCACCGCACCATCACCATCATCACCACACCCTCACCACACCATCACCTCACCATCACCATCATCACACCATCACCACACCATCACCACACCATCACCACACCATCACCTCACCATCATCACACCATCAAACCACCAACATCACCACATCATCAAACCATCACCATCACCACATCATCACCAATCACCACACCATCGCCACACCATCACCACCAACCTCACCACACCAATACCCTCACCACACCATACCATCACCACACCATCACCACACCATCATCACGCCATCACCACACCATCATCACACCATCACCTCACCATCACCACACCATCATCACACCATCACCACACCATCATCACACCATCACCACACCATCATAACACCATCACCATCACCTCACCATCATCACATCATCACCTCACCATCAAACCACCAACATCATCACACCATCACCACACCATCAAACCATCACCATCGCCACACCATCACACCATCACCACACCATCAAACCATCACCATCGCCACACCATCACCACACCATCACCTCACCATCATCACACCATCATCACACAATCACCACACCATCAAACCATCACCATCGCCACACCATCATCACCACACCATCACATCAGCACCACACCAGCACCACACTATCACCACACTATCACCACACCATCATCACATCATCACCACACCATCAAACCATCACCCACCGCCACACCATCACATCATCATCATCGCCACACCATCACCATCATCACACCATCATGACACCATCACCTCACCATCACCATTACCATCACCTCACCATCACCTCACCATCACCTCACCATCACCACACCATCAAACCACCAACATCATCACACCATACCACCGCCACACCATTACATCATCACACCATCATCACACGCCACACCATCACCAATCACCACACCAGCACCACACCATCACCCTCACCACACCATCACCACACCATCACCACACCATCACCACACCACACCATCACATCACCACACCATCGCCACACCATCACATCACCATCACATCATCACACCATCGCCAAACCATCACCAACTTCACCACACCATCGCCACACCATCACCACCAACCTCACCACACCATCGCCACACCATCACCACCAACCTCACCATCACCACACCATCACCTCACCATCACCACCAACCACACCATCACTACACCAGCACCACAACATGAAATCTGAAGATATTCATGTCATCCACTGTGTTATGGTTGGGACACAAACAATGAATGATTAATGGTTTACTGAAATACAGGGCCTTGCAAAAGTATTCAGACCCCTTGTATTTCATTGTGTTACAAAGTGGGATTGCTATTTATTTAATTGTTGTTTGTCAAAAAAAATCTACACAAAATACTCTGTCAAAGTGGAAGAAACATTGTAGCATAAGTAATCAGCTCCCGGAGTCAGTATGTTAGAATGACCTTTGGCATCGGTTACAGTTGCGAGTCTTTCTGGGTAAGTCTCTAAGAGCTTTCCACACATTGATTGTGCAATATTTTCCCATTATTCTTTAAAAAAAAATGTTTAAGCTCTGTCATAGTTGTTGTTGATCATTGCTAAGACAACCATTTTCAGGTCCTTAAAAATATTTTTAGTCAAAACTAACTCAGCCACTCAGGACAGTCACTGTCTTCTTGGTAAGAAAATCCAGTGTTGATTTGACCTAGAGTTTTAGGTTATTGCCCTACTGAAAGGGCAATAGTGTCTGATGGAAAGCAGACTGAACCAGGCTTTCTAGGATTTTTCCTGTGCTTAGCTCCATTCCGTTTATTTTTTCATCCTGAAAAACTCCCCAGTCCTTAACGATTACAAGCATACCCATAACATGATGCAGCCACTACTATGTTTGAAAATATGGAGAGTGGTACTCAGTGTTGTATTGGATTTGCCCCAAACATAACACTTTGTATTCAGGACAAAAAGAGAATTGCTTTGCCACATTCTTTGCAGTATTACTTTAGTACCTTGTTGCAAACAGGATGCATGTTTTGGAATATTTTTATTCTGTACAGGCTTCCTTCTTTTCACTGTCATTTGGGTTAGTATTGTGGAGTAACTACAGTGTTGTTGTTATAGTGTTGTTGATCCATCCTCAGTTTTCTCCCATCACAGCCATTAAACTCTGTTATTGTTTTAAAGACACCATTGGCCTCATGGTGAAATCTCTGAGCAGTTTCCTTCCTCTTCGGCAACTGAGTTAGGAAGGACACCTGTATTTTTGTAGTGACTGGGTGTATTGATACACCATCCAAAGAGTAATTAATAACTTCACCATGCTTAAAGGGATATTCAATGTCTGCTTTTTAATTTTTACCCATCTACCAATAGGTGCTTTTATTTGCGAGGTATTGGAAAATCACCCTGGTCTTTGTGGTTGAACCTGTGTTTAAAATTCACTGTTCAACTGAGGGATGTTACAGATAATTGTATGTGTGGGGTACAGAGACGAGGTAGTTATTATATATTATTATTGCACACAGAGTGACTACATTAAACTTATGTGACTTGTTAAGTACATTTTTACTCCGGGAACTTATTTAGGTTTGTCATAACAAAGAGGGTTTTATACTTATTGACTCGAGACATTTCAGCTTTTCATTTTTTATTAATTTGTAATCCATTTTTTAATTCAGGCTGTAACATGTGGGAAAAGGGGTGTGAAGGTTCCTGCCGTTCATTGACTTCCGCTCAGTGTCTTTATTTGATTCATTTTTTATTTCACCTTTATTTAACCAGGTAGGCTAGTTGAGAACACCTTTATTTAACCAGGTAGGCTAGTTGAGAACACCTTTATTTAACCAGGTAGGCTAGTTGAGAACACCTTTATTTAACCAGGTAGGCTGGTTGAGAACACCTTTATTTAACCAGGTAGGCCAGTTGAGAACACCTTTATTTAACCAGGTAGGCTAGTTGAGAACACCTTTATTTAACCAGGTAGGCTGGTTGAGAACACCTTTATTTAACCAGGTAGGCTAGTTGAGAACACCTTTATTTAACCAGGTAGGCTGGTTGAGAACACCTTTATTTAACCAGGTAGGCTAGTTGAGAACACCTTTATTTAACCAGGTAGGCTAGTTGAGAACAAGTTCTCATTTACAACTGCGACCTGGCCAAGATAAAGCATAGCAGTGTGAACA
The DNA here is from genome assembly GCF_002021735.2 of Oncorhynchus kisutch. Lineage (NCBI taxonomy): Eukaryota > Metazoa > Chordata > Actinopteri > Salmoniformes > Salmonidae > Oncorhynchus > Oncorhynchus kisutch. The sequence goes on from NC_034195.2 coordinate 55,912,313, forward strand.
GACAACACAGAGTTACACATGGAGTAAACAATTAACAAGTCAATAACACAGTAGAAAAAAAAGAGAGTCTATATACATTGTGTGCAAAAGGCATGAGGAGGTAGGCGGATAATTACAATTTAGCAGATTAACACTGGAGTGATAAATGATCAAATGGTCATGTACAGGTAGAGATATTGGTGTGCAAAAGAGCAGAAAAGTAAATAAACAAAAACAGTATGGGGGTGAGGTAGGTAAATTGGGTGGGCTATTTACTGATGGACTATGTACAGCTGCAGCGATCGGGTTAGCTGCTCAGATAGCAGATGTTTAAAGTTGGCGAGGGAGATAAAAGTCTCCAACTTCAGCGATTTTAGAAATTCGTTCCAGTCACTGGCAGCAGAGAACTGGAAGGAAAAGGCGGCCAAATGAGGTGTTGGCTTTAGGGATGGTCAGTGAGATACACCTGCTGGAGCGCGTGCTACGGGTGGGTGTTGCCATCGTGACTAGTGAACTGAGATAAGGCGGAGCTTTACCTAGCATGTACTTGTAGATGACCTGGAGCCAGTGGGTCTGGCGACGAATATGTAGCGAGGTCCAGCCGACTAGAGCATACAGGTCGCAGTGGTGGGTGGTATAAGGTGCTTTAGTAACAAAACGGATGGCACTGTGAAACTGCATCCAGATAAACTGCGTTCAACACCATAGTGTCCTCCAAACTCATCACTAAGCTAAAAACCCTGGGACAGAAGACCTCCCCCTCTGCAACTGGATCCCGGACTTCCTGAAGGGCCGCCCCCAGGTGGTCAGGGTAGGCAACAACACATCCGCCACGCTGATCCTCAAAACGAGGGTCACTCAGGGATGTGTGCTTAGTCCCTTCTTGTACTCCCTGTTCACCCACGACTGCGTTGCCAATCACGACTCCAACACCATCATTACGTTTGCTGACGACACAACAGTGGTAGGCCTGATCACTGACGACGATGAGACAGCCTATAGGGAGAAGGTTAGATACCTGGCAGTGTGGTGCCAGGACAACAACCTCTCCCTCAACATCAGCAAGACAAAAGGAGTGCCGAGCACGCCCCGATTCACATCAACATGGCTGTAGTGGAGTGGGTCGAGAGCTTCAAGTTCCTTGGTGTCCTCATCACTAAGGAACTATCATGGTCCACACACACCAACGCAGTCCTGAAGAGGGGCACGACAACGCCTTTTCCCCCTCAGGAGGCTGAAAATATTTGACATGGGTCCTCAGATCCTCAAAATCCTTCAGCTGCATCACTGAGAACATCTTAACTGGCTGCATTATCGCCTGGTACGGTAACTGCTCAGCCTCCAACTGCAAGTTGCTACAGAGTGTAGTGCGTACGGCCCAGTACATCACTGGGGCCGAGTTCCCTGCCATCCAGGACCTCTGTACCAGGCGGTGTCAGAGGAAGGCCCTAAAAATGGTCAAATATAGCCACCCAAGTCAAACTATTGTCTCTGCTACCGCACAGCAAACGGTGCTAGAACTCCAAGTCTGGAACCAACAGGACCCTGAACAGCTTCTACCCCCAACCTATGGAAACAGCCGGAAGGCTCCATCAGACAAGATGTCAGTGATTCGTAGTCGTGATAATGCCTAGGAGATAAAATTCAAACAATACACATGTGAATGACAGTGATCCTACATTGTTGATGGTAACATTCGGCCATCAGAATGTTGCTGTTCCATGCTTGTGCATTCCATGACATGTTGCTGAAACTATGCCAGTTTAACAAGGCGCGGCTTTGTAGCCACCTGAAGGGAGCTCAACATCTCCAGTTGGGCTGATCTGTGTCCTGCTAACACCCTTTTCCCCGGTCAGAGGGGAATGAGGCAACCTCCAACAGTTACATACTATACTGACTTACAGCTGATCTGTGTCCTGCTAACACCCTTTCCCCGGTCAGAAGGGAATGAGGCAACCTCCAACAGTTACATACTGTACTGACTTACAGATGATCTGGATTGACAATGGTGGTAATGGTAGTGGGAACCTGTATGACATCACAAATACGCTGTGAACCTGTATGACATCACAAATACGCTGTGAACCTGTATGACATCACAAATACGCTGTGAACCTGTATGACATCACAAATACGCTGTGAACCTGTATGACATCACAAATACGCTGTGAACCTGTATGACATCACAAATACGCTGTGAACCTGTATGACATCACAAATACGCTGTGAACCTGTATGACATCACAAATACGCTGTGAACCTGTATGACATCACAAATACGCTGTGAAATACTTTCGCAAGGCACTGTATATTGGTCTAAAGGGACAGGAGAGGAGACAACAACCAGCCCATCTATTGGTCTAGGGACAGGAGAGGAGACAACAACCAGCCCATCTATTGGTCTAGGGACAGGAGAGGAGACAACAACCAGCCCATCTATTGGTCTAGGGACAGGAGAGGAGACAACAACCAGCCCATCTATTGGTCTAGGGACAGGAGAGGAGACAACAACCAGCCCATCTATTGGTCTAGGGACAGGAGAGGAGACAACAACCAGCCCATCTATTGGTCTAGGGACAGGAGAGGAGACAACAACCAGCCCATCTATTGGTCTAGGGACAGGAGAGGAGACAACAACCAGCCCATCTATTGGTCTAGGGACAGGAGAGGAGACAACAACCAGCCCATCTATTGGTCTAGGGACAGGAGAGGAGACAACAACCAGCCCATCTATTGGTCTAGGGACAGGAGAGGAGACAACAACAGCCCATCTATTGGCCTAAAGGTACAGGAGAAAAAGCAAAGGGAGTTAGATAGACATTCTCCCACTCGCCGGTCTTTTGTGGCAGGTGCCAGTCTTGTCGCCAGTCTTGTGGAGGTCGCTGGTCTTTTGTGGAAGGTGCCAGTGATGTCGCCAGTCTTGTGGAGGTCGCTGGTCTTTTGTGGCAGGTGCCAGTGATGTCGCCAGTCATGTGGAGGTCGCTGGTCTTTTGTGGCAGGTGCCAGTGATGTCGCCAGTCATGTGGAGGTCGCCCCTGTGTGAATCATGATGTGTTTTTTTTAGGATCTTCATTCCGTTTGAATCCTTTGCCACAAACCAGACAGTGAAACCGGTTTTCCCCTGTGTGGCTACTCATGTGTATTTTAAGATCTTCATTCAGACAGAATTTATGGCCACAATCAAAGCAATGACATGATTTCTCCCCTATGTGTGGATAGTGACATGATTTCTCCCCTGTGTGTGGATAGTGACATGATTTCTCCCCTGTGTGTGGATAGTGACATGATTTCTCCCCTGTGTGTGGATAGTGACATGATTTCTCCCCTATGTGTGGATAGTGACATGATTTCTCCCCTGTGTGTGGATAGTGACATGATTTCTCCCCTATGTGTGGATAGTGACATGACTCTTCATGTGCTCTATTAGCCTACTGTTGAAGGTGAACCTTTTACCACAAACATGACAAGTAAACCTGTCTGCAACGTTGAGTCTGGAGGTGATATTTCATACTTTCTGTGGACTGAACATGGATTCCACAAACACCACAAAGCTGTTCTTTATACTTTGTATGGGATTGCACATGTTTAATCAATGAACCTCTGTAGTAGAAATCCACGCCACACACCTTACAACAACTGTGAGTAGCATGACTTTTACTGGGTCATTTCAGAATGGACAACGGTGTTGATTTTCTACCCTTGGTGTTGATTTTGGGAGATTTGTCCTTTTGCCATATTTGTTCTCGTTGATTTGACTGGCTTAAAACCTGACAGAGGTCCTTCCAGTCTTCATACCACTGACACTTCCACTGTTTTCACTGTGAGCTGCAGAACAGTCTGGATGTGCTGCAGAGAGTGGCTGGGAGACACTGATTTGGTTGTGATTCTCTGTAGTCTTCTCCATCAGGCTCGGTTGGGATCTGTTCAGGTGTAGTACTGGGTCGAGTCTCTCTCTCTCTCCACTTCCTTCCTTCTGTGCTTGTTAGAGATGTGAGGGCTGAGTTGGATTCTCATCAAAGTCCCTTTTCACATAGGGAGGACAGATTAAAGGGATATTCAATGTAAAAAAAAAATGTATTACCCATCTACCAATAGGTGCCCTTCCTTTGCGAGGCATTGGAAAACCTCCCTTGTCTTTGTGGATAAATCTGTGGTTGAAATTCACAGGTCCCCGAGTCGAGCAGTGAATTTCAACCACAGACTCAACCACAAAAGAACAGGGTAGTGTATTTCACACTACTTTTGGCTGATAATTGGATTTTAAGGCCCGTATGAACGTCCTGCTTAATATAATGTTTGTGTCAACATCGCAAATCAACCACGTTATACTTAAACAGGTCAACCTCTTCCTGGTTCTCTGCTATCGTTTTTTCAACGACCTCGAATATCTCCTCTGTAGACGGTCAACCTCTTCCTGGTTCTCTGCTATCGTTTTTTCAACGACCTCGAATATCTCCTCTGTAGACGGTCAACCTCTTCCTGGTTCTCTGCTATCGTTTTTTCAACGACCTCGAATATCTCCTCTGCAGCGGTTGTTAATCTCTCGTTGATAAAAAAAAACCTCAACAACCAAATCTTTTCCATTTTTAGATGACCTTTTAGTGTGAAGTACTTCTTCTTCGGTGGGGGTTTATCGGCTGTTGGCAGCCAACGTTATGGTGCATTACCGTCACCTACTGTTCTCCAACCTGCCAGCCCTGTTGCTCTTAAAAAAGATAACACAATATTTGAGACTATATCTAATGACGTTCTACTCAATATACTATTTAAACTAATGTTCTGTATCCCCTTCTCCCTCTGATACTAGATCTCAGCCTCCCTCTTTCCCTCTGATACTAGATCTCAGCCTCCCTCTTTCCCTCTGATACTAGATCTCAGCCTCTCTCTTTCCCTCTGATACTAGATCTCAGCCTCTCTCTTTCCCTCTGATGCTAGATCTCAGCCTCTCGTTCCCTCTGATACTAGATCTCAGCCTCTCTCTTTCCCTCTGATACGAGATCTCATCCTCTCTCTCTCCCTCTGATACTAGATCTCAGCCTCTCGTTCCCTCTGATACTAGATCTCAGCCTCTCTCTTTCCCTCTGATAATGGAGCTCAGCCTCTCTCTTTCTCTCTGATAATGGAGCACAGCCTCTCGTTCCCTCTAATAATAGATCTCAGCCTCCCTCTTTCCCTCTGATACTAGATCTCAGCCTCGCTTTCCCTCTGATACTAGATCACCCTCTCTTTCCTTCTGATACTAGATCTCAGTCTCGCTTTCCCTCTGATACTAGATCTCAGCCTCTCTTTCCTTCTGATACTAGATCTCAGACTCGCTTTCCCTCTGATACTAGATCTCAGCCTCTCTTTCCTTCTGATACTAGATCTCAGCCTCTCTTTCCTTCTGATACTAGATCTCAGCCTCTCTCTTTCCCTCTGATACTAGATCTCAGCCTCTCTTTCCCTCTGATACTAGATCTCAGCCTCTCTTTCCCTCTGATACTAGATCTCAGCCTCTCTTTCCTTCTGATACTAGATCTCAGCCTCTCTTTCCTTCTGATACTAGATCTCAGCCTCTCTCTTTCCCTCTGCCCACATTGTATCAATACATGCTCCACAGTCTCTGTTTCCTGTCAATAATCAGACTTTCCTGTTTGATGCTTTCCTATCACATTTAAAGTCTATTCAACCATCTGTGTCCTGTAATCTTGTAAAAATAGCCTCCTCTCTCCTGTCCCTTCCTGCCTTCCTCCCCTCGTTGACTTTCCTCTGTACTTGAAATAAATGCCTGCCCTTAGTATCTCTATTCCACTGCTCCTGTCATCTCTGCACCATCACTGTCCATATCAGACTTTTTGTCTTTGTCTGTCTTGCTCATTGAAACTACAACATCAAAATCCCCAAACCACTAAGTGCTTGTTTAGCCAGTACTTCAACTGCCTCGTTTCCCTCCACTCCCACATAAATCTGTTCTGTATACCCAATATATACTCTAATCCTGCCATGTGGTTGTAGCACCTCATACAGCAGATATTGTCTGCTACTTTTATTTATTTTATTTCACCTTCATTTAACCAGGTAGGCCAGTTGAGAACAAGTTCTCATTTACACCCGTGACCTGGCCAAGATAAAGCAAAGCAGTTTGACACAAACAACAACACAGAGTTACACATAAACAAACATACAGTCAATAACACAATAGAAAACGTCTATATACAATGTGTGCAAATGAGGTAGGATCAGGGAGGTAAGGCAATAAATAGGCCATATTGGCAAAATAATTACAATATAGCATTAACACTGGAGTGATAGATGAGCAAGTAGAGATACTGGGGTGCAAAGGAGCAAGATAAATAAATAAATACATTAATACAGTATGGGGATGAGGTGGTTGGATGGGCTATTTACAGATGGGCTGTGTACAGGTGCAGTGATCTGTGAGCTGCTCTGACAGCTGGTGCTTAAAGTTAGTGAGGGAGATATGAGTCTCCAGCTTCAGTGATTTTTGCAGTTCATTCCAGATAAGGCAGGGCTTTACTTAGCAGAGACTTAATGATGACCTGGAGCTAGGGGTTTTGGCGACGAATATGAAGCAAGGGCCAGCCGACGAGAGCATACAGGTGGCAGTGGTGGGTATTGTTTGGTGCTTTGGTGACAAAACGGATGGCACTGTGACAGACTGCATCCAATTTGCTGAGTAGATTGTTGGAGGCTATTTTGTAAATGACATCACCGAAGTCAAGGATCGGCAGGATGGTCAGTTTTACGAGGGTATGTTTGGCAGTATGAGTGAAGGATGCTTTGTTGCGAAATAGGAAGCTGATTCTAGATTTAATTTTGGATTGGAGATGTTTGATGTGAGTCTGGAAGGAGAGTTTACAGTCTAACCAGACACCTAGGTATTTGCAGTTGTCCACATATTCTAAGTCAGAACAGTCCAGAGTAGTGATGCTGGGCATGCGGGAAGGTGCGGGCAGCGATCAGTTGAAGAGCATGCATTTAGTTTTACTTGCATTTAATAGCAGTTGGAGGCCACGGAAGGAGAGTTGTATGCCATTGAAGCTCGTCTGGAGGTTAGTTAACACAGTGTCCAAAGAAGGGCCAGAAGTATACTGAATGGTGTCGTCTGCGTAGAGGTGGATCAGAGAATCACCAGCAGCAAGAGCAACATCATTGATGTTTACAGAGAAGAGTCGGAGGATTGAACCCTGTGGCACCCCTTTAGAGACTGCCAGAGGTCAGGACAACAGGCCCTCTGATTTGACACACTGAACTCTGTATGATAAGTAGTTAGTGAACCAGGCGAGGCAGTCATTTGAGAAACCAAGGCTGTTGAGTCTGCTGATAAGAATGCGGTGATTGACAGAGTCAAAAGCCTTGGCCAGGTCGATGAATACGGCTGCACAGTATTGTCTTTTATCGATGGCGGTTATGATATCGTTTAGGACCTTGAGCGTGGCTCAAGAGGAGGGGGATGACCGCAGCTGCTTTCCAATCTTTGGGAATCTCAGACGATACGAGAGGTTGAACAGACTAGTAAAAGGGGTTGCAACAATTTCAGCGGATAATTTTAGAAAGAGAGGGTCCAGATTGTCTAGCCTGGCTGATTTGTAGGGATCCTGATTTTGCAGCTCTTTCAGAACACCAGCTGAATGGATTTGGGAGAAGGAGAAATGGGGAAGGCTTGGGCGAGTTGCTGTGGGGGGTGCAGTGCTGTTGACCGGAGTAGGGGTAAGCCAGGTGGAAAGCATGGCCAGCCGTAGAGAAATGCTTGTTGAAATTCTCAATTATAGTGGATTTATCGGCAGTGACAGTGCTACCTAGCTGGGAGGAGGTGCTCTTATTCTCCATGGACTTTAGTGTCCCAAAACTTTTTGGAGTTAGAGCTACAGGATGCAAATTTCTGTTTGAAAAAGCTGGCCTTTGCTTTCCTGACTGACTGAGTGTATTGGTTCCTAACTTCCATGAAAAGTTGCATATCGTGGGGGTTATTCGATGCTAATGCAGAACGCCACAGGATGTTTTTGTGCTGGTCGAGGGCAGTCGGGTCTGGAGAGAACCAAGGGCTATATCTGGTTCCATTTTTTTGAATGGGGCATGCGTATTTAAGATTGTGAGGAAGGCACTTTTAAAGAATAACCAGGCATCTTCTACTGACGGGATGAGGTCAATATCCTTCCAGGATACCCGGGCCAGGTCGGTTAGAAAGTCCTGCTCGCTGAAGTGTTTTAGGGAGCGTTTGACAGAGATGAGGGGTGGTCGTTTGACCGGGGTGTTAAGCATGTCCCAGTTTAGGTCACCTAACAGCACGAGCTATGAAGATAGACACCAACAGAACACAACTGTGAAGAGTGTACACATATAATGCAACAATTTCAACTATTTTACTGAGTTACAGTTCATATGAGGAAATCAGTCAATTGAAATACATTCATTAGACCCTAATCTATGGATTTCACATGACTGGGCAGGGGCACAGCCATGGGTGGGCCTGGGAGGGCATAGGCCAACACAGAGCCAGGCCCAGCCAATCAGAATGAGTTTTCCCCACAAAATGTCTTTATTACAGACAGAAATACTCCTCAGTCCACCCGCCACCCTCAGACAATCCCGCAGGTGAAGAAGCCAGATGGGGAAGGCCTGGGCTGGCATGGTTTCACGTGGTCTACGTTTGTGAGACCGGTTGGACATACTGCCAAATTCTCTAAAACAACATTGGAGGCGGCTTATGGCAGAGAAATTAACATTACATTATCTGGCAACAGCTCTGGAGGACATGTCTGCAGTCAGCATGCCAATTGCCCACTGCCTTGAAACTTGATACCTCTGTGTTGTGTGACAAAACTGCACATTTTAGAGTGGCCTTTTATTGTCCCCAGCACAAGGTGCACCTATGTAATGATACTTCTGTTTAATCATTTTATTGATATGCCACACTTGTCAGGCGGACGGATTATCTTGACAAAGGACAACATGCTCACTAACAGGGATTTTTGTTCAGTGTAGAACATAAAAGGGTTCATCGGCTGTCCCCATAGGAGAACCCTTTGAAGAACCCTTTTTGGTTTCAGGTAGAACCACAGGACCCTTTCCGCAGAGGGTCCTACCTGGAAACCAAAAGGGTTCTATGTGGAATCAAAAAGGGTTCTCCCTTGAACCAAAAAGGGTTCTTCTATGGGGACAGCCGAAGAACCCTTTTGGAACCCTTGTTTTCTAAGTGTAGATAATACGCTGTAGTCAGGTTACCAGGTTATGACGAGGTCTTAACTATGACCAGTAGGCTACATAATACAGAGGTCACAATTATGACCAACTGGTCAGATAGAGGTCACAATTATGACCAACTGGTCGTGTGGCTGTCAGAAAAATACGTAATATTCTGGTCAGTAAAAAGACAACGTCCCTTTCAAACCAGTTTGCGACCAGAATAAAATGTCATAAAAATAGATAATCCTGACGGCTTTTCAACCAGGTTTTGCTCATTAGGTACCGGGACAAGATCCCTAGACCCCGGATTGGATTTAGGCTTGTGGGAAAATATGGTTAGGAATTTGAAGAGATGGATTTGAAACCAACCAAATACAGTTCATCTGAAATCCAACACTGCTGCAGGTCTACCACTAGATGTCGCCAGGGGGCTGTTTGTCCTCTGTTGGCTGGCTGGCTGCCGTGGGTGAACTCCACAAACCCTGGGAAAAGCAGCGCTTTGCCCATAAAAGGCTGCAATCCATCCGCTTCTCTCTCTTCCCCCCCTGCTCCTTTCCTCTCTCTCACTCAGTCTTTCTCAGACTGGAGGGATATTTAGAAAGAGTGGAGGCTAGGCCAGCCAGGCCTACCTTATGAGGAGCTGAGTCAGCCAGGCCTACCTTATGAGGAGCTGAGTCAGCCAGGTCTACTTTATGAGGAGCTGAGTCAGCCAGGTCTACCTTATGAGGAGCTGAGTCAGCCAGGTCTACTTTATGAGGAGCTGAGTCAGCCAGGCCTACTTTATGAGGAGCGGAGTCAGCCAGGCCTACTTTATGAGGAGCGGAGTCAGCCAGGCCTACCTTATGAGGAGCTGAGTCAGCCAGGTCTACTTTATGAGGAGCTGAGTCAGCCAGGTCTACTTTATGAGGAGCTGAGTCAGCCAGGTCTACTTTATGAGGAGCTGAGTCAGCCAGGTCTACTTTATGAGGAGCTGAGTCAGCCAGGCCTACCTTATGAGGAGCTGAGTCAGCCAGGTCTACTTTATGAGGAGCTGAGTCAGCCAGGTCTACCTTATGAGGAGCTGAGTCAGCCAGGTCTACTTTATGAGGAGCTGAGTCAGCCAGGTCTACTTTATGAGGAGCTGAGTCAGCCAGGTCTACTTCATGAGGAGCTGAGTCAGCCAGGTCTACTTTATGAGGAGCTGAGTCAGCCAGGTCTACTTTATGAGGAGTTGAGTCAGCCAGGTCTACTTTATGAGGAGCTGAGCCAGCCAGGTCTACTTTATGAGGAGCTGAGTCAGCCAGGTCTACTTTATGAGGAGCTGAGTCAGCCAGGTCTACTTCATGAGGAGCTGAGTCAGCCAGGTCTACTTTATGAGGAGCTGAGTCAGCCAGGTCTACTTTATGAGGAGCTGAGTCAGCCAGGTCTACTTTATGAGGAGCTGAGTCAGCCAGGTCTACTTTATGAGGAGTTGAGTCAGCCAGGTCTACTTTATGAGGAGCGGAGTCAGCCAGGTCTACTTTATGAGGAGCTGAGTCAGCCAGGTCTACTTTATGAGGAGCTGAGTCAGCCAGGTCTACTTCATGAGGAGCTGAGTCAGCCAGGTCTACTTCATGAGGAGCTGAGTCAGCCAGGTCTACTTTATGAGGAGCTGAGTCAGCCAGGTCTACCTTATGAGGAGCTGAGTCAGCCAGGTCTACTTTATGAGGAGCTGAGTCAGCCAGGTCTACTTTATGAGGAGCTGAGTCAGCCAGGTCTACTTCATGAGGAGCTGAGTCAGCCAGGTCTACCTTATGAGGAGCTGAGTCAGCCAGGTCTACTTTATGAGGAGCTGAGTCAGCCAGGTCTACTTTATGAGGAGCTGAGTCAGCCAGGTCTACTTCATGAGGAGCTGAGTCAGCCAGGTCTACTTCATGAGGAGCTGAGTCAGCCAGGTCTACTTTATGAGGAGCTGAGTCAGCCAGGTCTACTTCATGAGGAGCTGAGTCAGCCAGGTCTACTTTATGAGGAGTTGAGTCAGCCAGGTCTACTTTATGAGGAGCTGAGTCAGCCAGGTCTACTTTATGAGGAGCTGAGCTTGTTGTCAGCAGCAATATTCCTAAAGGAGGACAGAGGTCAGATGTGACTGTCTGCTTCTCTCTCTCTACTCTTGCTGCTCACAGCACAGCACACATAGTTGGAACTAACATTCTCTCATTATCTCTGTCACGGATGGACGGAACCATCGTGTCGCGGATGGATGGAACCGTCGTGTTGCGGATGGACGGAACCGTCGTGTCGCGGATGGACGGAACCGTCGTGTCGCGGATGGACGGAACCATCGTGTCGCGGATGGACGGAACCATCGTGTCGCGGATGGATGGAACCATCGTGTCGCGGATGGATGGATGGAACCATCGTGTCGCGGATTAATGGAACCATCGACTTCTCAGGGTCTTGGATTTCTTTGAGTCTATATAAACGTTGTGAATAGGGCACGACAAAGCCCCTCAGGAAACTAAAAAGATTTGGCATGGGTCCTCAGATCCTCAAAAGGTTCTACAGCTGCAACAGAGGTGCATCCTGACCGGTTGCATCACTGCCTGGTACGGCAATTGCTCGGCCTCCCAAAATGTGGTGCTGCCAATACAGGTGCCAAACACAAAAGAGCCTTAACTGCATCAAATGCCTCTTGACACTGGGTGGACCAGATCAATTCAGCCTTGGCCTTCAACAGATGGTCAGTGGGGACACTACTACTGAAAAGGTTTTACAGAAAGCACGGTAGTACCCCGCCATTCCCAGGAAGCGCATCAGTTCTTTCTTTGTGGACGGCTGTGGGAACTGCTTCTCAGTCTGGACCTTGGCTTCCACGGGACAGACTAAAACCCTGACCAACAACCTTGCCTAGGTATGTGACTGTAGCTTTGGCAAACTCACATTTTGCCAAATGAATAGTCAACCTGGCCCACACCAGTCTTTCGAACAGGGCTTGCACTCTCCAAACATGCTCCTCCCAGGAGTCTGAGTAGACGACCACGTCGTCCAAATACAGGGCCTTCCAGACCTGAGACCACCCGATTCATTAGCCTCTGGAAGGTGGCTGGAGCACAAGCCGAAAGGCATCACTGTATAATGAGTATCAGTGGTCTCTACTCGCTTTAGTAGCATTGTTAACTTCTCTATCAGTGCAGGGTCTGAAAGTGGAATCAGACTTTTTGACCAAAAGACAGGGTGAAGCCCAATTTGAACAACATGGCTCCGCAATACCATTGTCCAACATATACTGCACCTCTGTTTCCAGATTCAATCTCTTCTCCTCAGATACACTATAAAATCTCTGTTTGATAGGCTTAGCATCTCCGATGTCTATATCATGCTCAATTAAGTGGGTTTGCGATGGAGTGTCAGAAAACAAAACAGGGTAGTTTCTAATTAGAGCTACCAATTCATCACTTTCTCAGAGTCTAAATGATCTACCAAAACCAAGGTTTTGCAAAGTCTTGGAGTTCAACCGACCTTGTAAGACCTCATCTGAAACCCTAACATCCTCCTCTTCTCCCCCTCCACCAAATGAAAGCCACAAGATACAGTGACTGGAGTAGCAGTCAACGCTGACCTCACCGCTGGAGTGCCTTCTACTTTGCTTAGATCACGGGAGAGATAACATTTTAACAGGTTCACATGGCATAATTTAGAGGACTTCCTATGACCAGGGGTTTCAAGAAGATAGTTCAAATCTGACACTTTACGCAACACATTGAAAGGACCACAGTATTTTGCCTGAAAAGGTGAACTGACGAGAGGCAGAAGAGCAAGTACACGATCACCGGGACTAAACTCATGCAGCTCAGCCTGTCCGTCATATTTCAGTTTCATTTTCCATTGAGAACATTTTAGTTGTTTTATTTCGCCAGTTCACCAGCCCTATACAACTTCAACCTAAAACCATTTACATAGTCAATAAGGTTCTGAGGTGGTTCCTCAGCCCAGCCCTATACAACTTCAACCTAAAACCATTTACATAGTCAATAAGGTTCTGAGGTGGTTCCTCAGCCCAGCCCTATACAACTTCAACCTAAAACCATTTACATAGTCAATAAGGTTCAGAGGTGGTTCCTCAGCCCAGCCCTATACAACTTCAACCTAAAACCATTTACATAGTCAATAAGGTTCTGAGGTGGTTCCTCAGCCCAGCCCTATACAACTTCAACCTAAAACCATTTACATAGTCAATAAGGTTCTGAGGTGGTTCCTAAACCCTGTGCTTTCCTGGACCACTTCACGAGCAGCTAGTAACAGCCAAGGTAACCCCTCCTCCCAATCTGCAGACAGTTCTGTACAGTATGCACAAGCAGCTAGTAACAGCCACGGTAACCCCTCCTCCCAATCTGCAGACAGTTCTGTACAGTATGCACAAAGCAAGGATTTTAAAGTTTGATGAAAACGTTCCAAAGCTCCCTGTCTCTGGGCATGGACTTGTTGTGTTTAACTTTAAGCTGTTTGAGAACCTGAGCAAATAAATGGGAGGTAAAGTTAGACCCCAGATCTGACTGGATGATTTTTGGAATCCCAAATGTTGAAATAAATTGAGTTAACGCTGATTTTGAAGTTATGGTACGCAAGGAAAAAGCTGCCGGATATCTGGTTGCTTGACACATAACAGTTAATAAGTACCTGACTTGGACCTTGGTAAAGGTCCAACACAATCGATAATAAGATGCTCAAAAGGTTGCCCTATGGCTGGTATTGGATACAAAGGTGCTGGCTATACAACCTGGTTTGGCTTGCTTGTGCACTGACACGTATCACAAGTTGTAATAAACTGAGATACATCCCGCTTTAAACGTGGCCAGACAAAATGACGAAGTATACGATCATAAGTTTTACAAACACCCATATGACCTGCCACATCACCGTGTGGAGTTTGCAACACTTCATTTGGCAAAGTAGTAGGTACAACTATTTGAAAGACTGGTTCTCCTATACCCTGATCATAGTGTGGAACCCATTTCATGACCAACAGACCATCCAGAAGAAAATAACACTGAGCACTATTCCTCACCACTGAATCAGGAACAACTTTATCAAACAGATCAGTCAAGGTAGTATCAGGCTTTTTGCTCAGCCATCAATGAATCTCTAGAACTAGTCAACTGTTCTGTCTGGAGTTTGACTGGCAACTCAAGACTTCCTGCCTTACTCTCAATCTCCTTACGAGAGGCCGCGCGGGTAACCGCACAAACTGGAAATACCTCAGGAGACAAACAGTTTTGATCCGGAGATTTACTTGCAGGGGACACTGAAGGTTGCTTCTTACAGATGTTTAGTTTGCCATCTGCCCACACCTTACTACCTGCCAAGTCATTCCCCAGAATCATGTGGACTCCCTCTACTGCCATCTGCCCACACCTTACCACCTGCCAAGTCATTCCCCAGAATCATGTGGACTCCCTCTACTGCCATCTGCCCACACCTTACCACCTGCCAAGTCATTCCCCAAAATCATGTGGACTCCCTCTACTGCCATCTGCCCACACCTTACCACCTGCCAAGTCATTCCCCAAAATCATGTGGACTCCCTCTACTGGCATCTGCCCACACCTTACTACCTGCCAAGTCATTCCCCAAAATCATGTGGACTCCCTCTACTGGCATCTGCCCACACCTTAGTACCTGCCAAGTCATTCCCAAAATCATGTGGACTCCCTCTACTGCCATCTGCCCACACCTTACCACCTGCCAAGTCATTCCCCAAAATCATGTGGACTCCCTCTACTGGCATCTGCCCACACCTTACTACCTGCCAAGTCATTCCCCAAAATCATGTGGACTCCCTCTACTGGCATCTGCCCACACCTTACTACCTGCCAAGTAATTCCCCCAAAATCATGTGGACTGGCAAATGGGGTCGAACCCCAACATCTACATCACCCTCTACCAGAACACATTTTAGGGTAACTTCATGTAAAGGACAAGAGAATGGAATTAAACCCATACCACATACCATTACACAACTGACAGTATCAGACTCTTTAGAGAATGGCAAAACAGATTCCAGAATAAAATAATCTAAAGCTCCAGTTTCTCTTAAGATCTTGATTGAAACATGTTGGTTGCCATCTACCAGGGACACGACACCATCTGAAATAAAGGCTTGAAAAATCACAGAGGGACGACTGAGAATCAACGAGTGGCTGAAAAAGCCTGGTGGTCAGAGGCTGTAACAGGACTTGCCATCCCAGCAGGTTTAACTTGACCTGACTTTTTTATTTATTTAAGCAGAGGACAATCTTTCTTCCAATGTCCTTCAACTAAACAGCAGTGACAGGTATTAGCATTAACCGGTGCTTTACGTCCTCCAGACCCAAACGTCTGCTGAGGTCTTTAGAAAGAAGCTCCAAAAAAAGGCGACCTACTATTCCTAGGAGTAAAGTTATTTTTATGGTACATGTCACTGACTCAAAATGGCTTTTACTGTATGTGTGTGTGTGCCTCATCTGCAAGGACTGCTGCATCACTTGGAGACTTATTAACTTCACGTTCATTCATGTATGTAGCAACCTGGTCAGACACAGAATATTTGAACTGTTCTAACACAATCAAATTAGACAGACCCTCAAAAGTACTAACATCAGAAGCTGTACACCAACGATTAAATGCAGAAGTCAAATCACAAACAAACTCAGAATAGGTTTGTGAATCTAACTTTTTCCTGTAATGAAAACGTTGACGATATGCCACTGGCTCGTAGACCTTCAGAACTGCTGATTTAACCTTTAACCTTTACTGTCAGCTACACTCAGTGCTGCAAAAGCCTCACGAGCTTTACCTGTAAGTACATATTGCAACAACATAGTCCAAATGTGACCAAGCTCTAGCTTCCGCAATACGCTCAAATAAAGCAAAATATGTGTCTGGATCTGACTCATCAAATTTAGGCAACAAACGAAGATTCTGTGAACCATCAAACTGTGGTAGTCCTTCTGGTCCATTAGCATTTCTCAATCGCTCTATCAATTCAATTCAAGGGCTTTATTGGCATGGGAAACATGTGTGTTCACATTGCCAAAGCAAGTGAGGTAGATAACATTCTATCTCTAACTGCATTTGCAACAGCTCCCTTTGCTGCTCAAAAGTTAATGAAGGGCTAGACTGAAAACCTGCACCCTCACTACTAGCAGACTGACCCCAAAAAACACCAATTTCTCTAAGACCCTGCTTTAATCAACTTAACAGTCTCTTTAATTGTTTTATCAACAATCTCAATCTGATAATGTTCAGCAATTTCAATTAACTGCTCCTTAGTACACAACTCTAAGGCTAGCTCTGAAGGAGCTTGAACAAAACTACTCAAAATGGAAGACATTTTCCTCAACCAATACAAATATTACAAATGCTCAACAACAAAAAACAACTCACCTGCTGTCAGTCTGGGTTCAAGGACAGGAGCCACACCCCACTATCCTCCAAAAACAACTAACTGGCCATGGTCTACGTGCAGTCACATGTGGTGGGGTTTTATGCATACAAAACCAGTGGAGTGGAAAAGACAACCAGAAACTGGCAGCCCCCCCATAACCACGGAGGTGCTCCCGAGCCGATGTAAGGGAAAAGGGAAAAAGGGATGCTAACTACCTAGCTAGCTACCTAACTACCTACACAGCTACCCACGTTTACTGCCACCTAAAACAAAAACACCTATTGACACTCGCTGATAAGCCTGAACAGGAGAGGACTCCCAGCTGAACAAAACCCAGAAAAACCCAGAGTCAATTGCTAACCAAATGTAGCTACCAAGCTAACCAAAGCAAAAGAACACATGGCTCTCAATGCTCTCTCCAATATCGGCCCAACCAAAACATCCCCTCAAACAAAAAAAGTTGACAATCTGAACTAAACTAACCCAAGTTAACTACAGAACAATAAGCAAATAAGCCAAATTACAAATAAACAAACGTATCAATAACAAAGACAATCTAGACAAAACCTTAACCAACTATGACAAAATGTTAAAGTAAACTAAAATACTAAAGTACAATTAACTTACGGACGAGCCCCCACTTGTCCCAGGCCGGCTCATAGCCGCCCGCCAACCCCTCTTTCTACTCTACTGCTACTCTCTGTTCATCATATATGCATAGTCACTTTAACCATACCTACATGTACATACTACATTAATCAGCCTGACTAACAGGTGTCTGTATAGAGCCTTGCTACTAACAGGTGTCTGTATAGAGCCTTGCTACTCTTTTTTCAAATGTCTTTTTACTGTTGTTTTACTTCTTTACTTAACTACACACACACACACACACACACACAACCTTTTTTCGCACCTGATCCCAGGTGACTCCAATCACTAACGACCCTCTACCTGCAGGAGGATACCGCCCCTGCAATGCAGAGGAGGAGCCGTGACACCCCCCTCCTTAAAATGAGGGTCCCACCCTCAACCCAACATATTCAAATTTCCCCCCCCCCCCAAAAAAAGGATACCAGTCCCGGCTCCTAGTAGTGGCCCCGTGTCCCCCAACTGAATGTCCACCCCTCTACACCTGTTGTATTCGGCGCACGTGACAAAAACTTTGATTTGATTTGACGGACAGATTAAACCTAGTTTTGGACTATAAAGCAATAGAGATCCTCTTATGAGCATGGTATTTAGTCCAGGTTTAGTCCAGGTTTAATATGTGTCAGGGAAACAGACCCTTACAGTAAGTCTTGGAGATGCAATTTTGCAAGAAGTAAGCTTGACCTTGCAACTGTCAGGGTGATCAAACGATGACAACATTCCTCTGATCAACAATTTAGGCTGAAATGACTACACACTCTGTCCTCTCCTCCTCTGCGGACATTCTATCTCTTCTGGTGATGTTGGACATCTGGCTAACAGGCACGCCAGCAGGGCGCACTGACAGGGTGGGGGGCTTGGAGTGTGTGGAGAGAGACAACAGATGACTGTAAACTTCCAAACAACGTAAGGCAGATTGATGTGCATCTTTTGGCAATGGAGTCATCAATGTTAGCATGAACAACCTGAACCAGCCAGACAGGGCCTAAAGGTCACATAACTACTTGTACACTCTGTGTGGGTACCAAATGGCAACCTATTCCCTATATAGTGCACTACTTTAGACCAGAGCCCTATAGAACCCTATTCCCTATAAAGTACACTACTTTAGATCAGGGCCCTATAGAACCATATTCCCTATATATAGTACACTACTTTAGACCAGAACCCTATAGAACCCTATATAGTGCACTACTTTAGAATAGAACACTATTCCCATATAGTACACTACTTTAGACCAGAGCCCTATAGAACCCTATTCCCTATATAGTACACTACTTTAGACCAGAGCCCTATAGAACCCTATTCCCTATATAGTACACTACTTTAGATCAGGGCCCTATAAAACCCTATTCCCTACATGGTGCACTACTTTAGACCAGAGCCCTGTAAAGTTAATCACTATAGGGAATAGGTTGCCAATTTGGACACAGAGATGCTGGCCCATGTTGACTCCAATGCTTCCCACAGTGGTGTCAAGTTGGCTGGATGTCCTTTGGGTGGTGGACCATTCTTGATACACACAGGAAACCGTTGAGCGTGAAAAACCCAGCAGTGTTGCAGTTCTTGACACACTCTAAAAGGTGCTACTACCATAGCCTGTTCAAGGCTACTACCATAGCCTGTTCAAAGGTACCTACTACCGTACCCTGTTCAAAGGTACCTACTACCATACCCTGTTCAAAGGCACCTACTACCATACCCTGTTCAAAGGCACCTACTACAAAAGTACCTACCTATCAACCCCTAGATGCAGTCAACCCCTGGATACAGATACACAGTCAACCCCTGGATACAGACACACAGTCAACCCCTGGAGACAGACACACAGTCAACCCCTGGAGACAGACACACAGTCAACCCCTGGATACAGTCAACCCCTAGATACAGACACAGAGTCAACCCCTAGATACAGACACACAGTCAACCCCTAGATACAGACACACAGTCAACCCCTAGATACAGACACACAGTCAACCCCTAGATACAGACACACAGTCAACCCCTGGATACAGTCACACAGTCAACCCCTAGATACAGACACACAGTCAACCCCTAGATACAGTCAACCCCTGAATACAGACACACAGTCAACCCCTAGATACAGACACACAGTCAACCCCTAGATACAGACACACAGTCAACCCCTAGATACAGACACACAGTCAACCCCTAGATACAGACACACAGTCAACCCCTAGATACAGTCACACAGTCAACCCCTAGATACAGTCACATAGTCAACCCCTAGATACAGTCACACAGTCAACCCCTAGATACAGTCAACCCCTGGATACAGTCAAACCCTGGATACAGACACACAGTCAACCCCTAGATACAGACACACAGTCAACCCCTAGATACAGACACACAGTCAACCCCTGGATACAGTCACACAGTCAACCCCTAGATACAGTCACACAGTCAACCCCTAGATACAGTCAACCCCTGGATACAGACACACAGTCAACCCCTAGATACAGACACACAGTCAACCCCTAGATACAGACACACAGTCAACCCCTAGATACAGACACACAGTCAACCCCTAGATACAGACACACAGTCAACCCCTAGAGACAGACACACAGTCAACCCCTAGATACAGACACACAGTCAACCCCTAGATACAGTCAACCCCTGAATACAGACACACAGTCAACCCCTAGATACAGACACACAGTCAACCCCTAGATACAGACACACAGTCAACCCCTAGATACAGATTAACAGTCAACCCCTGGAGACAGACACACAGTCAACCCCTGGAGACAGACACACAGTCAACCCCTGGAGACAGACACACAGTCAACCCCTAGATACAGTCACACAGTCAACCCCTAGATACAGTCAACCCCTGGATACAGTCAAACCCTGGATACAGACACACAGTCAACCCCTAGATACAGACACACAGTCAACCCCTAGATACAGACCTACAGTCAACCCCTGGAGACAGACACACAGTCAACCCCCGGAGACAGACACACAGTCAACCCCTAGATACAGATTAACAGTCAACCCCTGGAGACAGACACACAGTCAACCCCTGGAGACAGACACACAGTCAACCCCTAGAGACAGACACACAGTCAACCCCTAGAGACAGACACACAGTAAACCCCTGGAGACAGATACACAGTCAACCCCTGGATACAGTCACACAGTCAACCCCTAGATACAGTCAACCCCTGAATACAGACACACTATCAACCCCTAGATACAGTCAACCCCTGGATACAGTCAAACCCTGGATACAGACACACAGTCAACCCCTAGATACAGATACACAGTCAACCCCTAGATACAGACACACAGTCAACCCCTAGATACAGACATACAGTCAACCCCTGGAGACAGACACACAGTCAACCCCTGGAGACAGACACACAGTCAACCCCTGGAGACAGACACACAGTCAACCCCTGGATACAGTCACACAGTCAACCCCTGGATACAGTCACACAGTCAACCCCTGGATACAGATTAACAGTCAACCCCTGGAGACAGTCACACAGTCAACCCCTGGAGACAGTCACACAGTCAACCCCTGGATACAGTCACACAGTCAACCCCTAGATACAGACACACAGTCAACCCCTAGATACAGTCAACCCCTGAATACAGACACACAGTCAACCCCTAGATACAGACACACAGTCAACCCCTAGATACAGACACACAGTCAACCCCTAGATACAGACACACAGTCAACCCCTAGATACAGACCTACAGTCAACCCCTGGAGACAGACACACAGTCAACCCCCGGAGACAGACACACAGTCAACCCCTAGATACAGATTAACAGTCAACCCCTGGAGACAGACACACAGTCAACCCCTGGAGACAGACACACAGTCAACCCCTAGAGACAGACACACAGTCAACCCCTAGAGACAGACACACAGTCAACCCCTGAATACAGACACACAGTAAACCCCTGGAGACAGATACACAGTCAACCCCTGGATACAGTCACACAGTCAACCCCTAGATACAGTCAACCCCTGGATACAGTCAAACCCTGGATACAGACACACAGTCAACCCCTAGATACAGATACACAGTCAACCCCTAGATACAGACACACAGTCAACCCCTAGATACAGACATACAGTCAACCCCTGGAGACAGACACACAGTCAACCCCTGGAGACAGACACACAGTCAACCCCTGGATACAGTCACACAGTCAACCCCTGGATACAGTCACACAGTCAACCCCTGGATAC
This sequence comes from Oncorhynchus kisutch, assembly GCF_002021735.2. NCBI lineage: Eukaryota > Metazoa > Chordata > Actinopteri > Salmoniformes > Salmonidae > Oncorhynchus > Oncorhynchus kisutch. The sequence continues at coordinate 55,933,741 of NC_034195.2, forward strand.
AGATTAACAGTCAACCCCTGGAGACAGTCACACAGTCAACCCCTGGAGACAGTCACACAGTCAACCCCTGGATACAGTCAAACCCTGGATACAGACACACAGTCAACCCCTAGATACAGATACACAGTCAACCCCTAGATACAGACACACAGTCAACCCCTAGATACAGACATACAGTCAACCCCTGGAGACAGACACACAGTCAACCCCTGGAGACAGACACACAGTCAACCCCTGGAGACAGACACACAGTCAACCCCTGGATACAGTCACACAGTCAACCCCTGGATACAGTCACACAGTCAACCCCTGGATACAGTCAACCCCTGGATACAGATTAACAGTCAACCCCTGGAGACAGTCACACAGTCAACCCCTGGAGACAGATTAACAGTCAAACCCTGGAGACAGTCAACTCCTGGATACAGATTAACAGTCAACCCCTGGAGTCAGTCAACCCCTGGAGACAGACAACCCCTGGAGACAGATTAACAGTCAACCCCTGGAGACAAATTAACAGTCAACCCCTGGAGACAGATTAACAGTCAACCCCTGGAGACAGACAACCGCTGGAGACAGATTAACAGTCATCCCCTGGAGACAGACACACAGTCAACCCCTGGAGTCAGTCAACCCCTGGAGACAGTCAACCCCTGGAGACAGATTAACAGTCAACCCCTGGAGACAAATTAACAGATAACCCCTGGAGACAGATTAACAGTCAACCCCTGGAGACAGATTAACAGTCAACCCCTGGAGACAGATTAACAGTCAACCCCTGGAGACAGACAACCGCTGGAGACAGATTAACAGTCAACCCCTGGAGACAGATTAACAGTCAACCTCTGGAGACAGTCAACCCCTGGAGACAGTCAAACCCAGTCAACCCCTGGAGACAGATTAACAGTCAACCCCTGGAGTCAGTCAACCCCTGGAGACAGTCAAACCCAGTCAACCCCTGGAGACAGATTAACAGTCAACCCCTGGAGTTAGTCAACCCCTGGAGACAGTCAAACCCAGTCAACCCCTGGAGTCAGTCAACCCCTGGAGACAGATTAACAGTCAACCCCTGGAGACAGTCAACCCCTGGAGTCAGTCAACCCCTGGAGACAGACAACCCCTGGAGACAGACAACCCCTGGAGACAGAAACACAGTCAACCCCTGGAGTCAGTCAACCCCTGGAGACAGTCAACCCCTGGAGACAGTCAACCCCTGGAGACAGACAACCCCTGGAGACAGACACACAGTCAACCCCTGGAGTCAGTCAACCCCTGGAGACAGTCAACCCCTGGAGACAGACACACAGTCAACCCCTGGAGTCAGTCAACCCCTGGAGACAGTCAACCCCTGGAGACAGTCAACCCCTGGAGACAGTCAACCCCTGGAGACAGACAGAATGAAATCAAACACTGGATGCAGACACACACACACACCTTGTTTATTAGGTTCCGTCATCATTTAATATATTAGACCAACATGGGGGGGGACACATGAATTAACTTCTGAAGGTTGTTATTATTCATTCATGACTAATATTATTTATTTATACATGTGTAATATCATATAGATAACCAACAATTTGCCTCCCTTTCAAAGCGGGAGAGATTGACATCAGATAAATGTAAAAAATATGAAAATAATATTTTATCATGATAATAATAATGATGAAAAACAATGCATAACATATAGGCTTATCCAGAACAGCAAGTCTCTATCATCAGGTCTGAGGTGGTAAACTAGCCCCCCCCCCCCCCCTCCTTCCTAGCCAATAGAAACCTGAGGAGGGTGTCCTAGGCATCCCGGTACAAAGAACATGGTGAAACCCCCTTGAAGCCTGCACCTATCCAATACTTTTACATTTGTGACGGAGTGCACACGTCAGGAGATAGGAGAGATTATTGGGATGCAGATTCGTGTAGGAGACGAGCTGTTTTGTATAGTATGACTCAGGATGGCGGCGAAGCCTCACTTATCTGTGATCGCTTAGCTTTGCCTGGTTCTGCACTGATCTGTGATCGCTTAGCTTTGCCTGGTGCTGCACTGATCTGTGATCGCTTAGCTTTGCCTGCCTGATTGTAAGTAAAGTGCAGTGGTCAACAGACTGCTCTGTCTGTGGTCATTTAAAGGAGCATGGAGTGTGTCTGTGGTCTGGAAACGTCCTCAAAAGGCACCCTATTCCCTATTTAGTGCACTACTTTTGACTAGAGCCCTAAAGTAATCCACTACATATTGGATAGGGTGCTATTTGGGATGTGGACTTTAGTAGTGTGTGAGGAGGAGGAAGGGTGCGTTCAAAACACATTGATGAAAGACAGATTAAGAGGTATGGATCCAGGGTGTAGATCCAGGGTATGGTCTATGGAATGGATCCAGGGTATGGTCTATGGAATGGATCCAGGGTATGGTCTATGGAATGGATCCAGGGTATGGTCTATGGAATGGATCCAGGGTATGGTCTATGGTATAGATCCAGGGTATGGTCTATGGTATAGATCCAGGGTATGGTCTATGGTATAGATCCAGGGTGTAGATCCAGGGTATGGTCTATGGTATGGATCCAGGGTATGGTCTATGGTATGGATCCAGGGTATGGTCTATGGTATTGATCCAGGGTATAGTCTATGGAATGGATCCAGGGTATGGATCCAGGGTATGGTCTATGGTATTGATCCAGGGTATAGTCTATGGAATGGATCCAGGGTATGGTCTAGGGTATAGATCCAGGGTATGGTCTATGGTATGGATCCAGGGTGTGGTCTATGGTATGGATCCAGGGTATGGTCTATGGTATTGATCCAGGGCATAGTCTATGGAATAGATCCAGGGTATGGTCTATGGTATAGATCCAGGGTATGGTCTATGGTATAGATCCAGGGTGTAGATCCAGGGTATGGTCTATGGTATAGATCCAGGGTGTAGATCCAGGGTATGGTCTATGGTATGGATCCAGGGTATGGTCTATGGTATGGATCCAGGGTATGGTCTATGGTATAGATCCAGGGTATGGATCCAGGGTATGGTCTATGGTATAGATCCAGGGTATGGTCTATGGTATAGATCCAGGGTATGGTCTATGGAATGGATCCAGGGTATGGTCTATGGTATGGATCCATGGTATGGTCTATGGTATGGATCCAGGGTATGGTCTATGGTATGGTCTATGGTATGGATCCAGGGTATGGTCTATGGTATAGATCCATGTTATGGATGGAGTCGATGTAAAGGGAACAAGATGCCTTGGACCGGTCCAATGTGCATGGAGGGGTGTGTCGTGTGTGTGAAGTATACATGTCTGTGTGCATATTGGTGTTTTTCCCCCTGGTGCACATTGTCATGGGCATTTGGCTGTTGTCACGTCTCGTTGCTACTATGCGAGTTGTTGTCATGACCACAGTTGTCATGGCTGTCCTCAAAGTGGGCATAAGGCACACACACACACACGACAAACCACGGCGACCGGTCAGGAGGACTAAGGAATAAGAGACGTCATAATCAATCACATCAAGCTGTTTAGATTACCACATTCTCCTGCTGCTCTTCATCTGTTTCCCCCCCCCCGCCACCTCTCTCTCCCTCTTGTTCTTTGGCACTGGGAGGAGTGGATGGACAGGAGGGAGAGATGATGGGGAGGAAGCAAGGGGGCATCCCTGTTGTATCTCGTTCTCTCCGTCTATTTGGAGAGTTTACTGATGACTCTGATCAGCGCTCCGTTCTCGTCTTTCAGCCTCTGGTTGTCAGCTCTCAGGTCACCGAGCACCTAGAGAAACAGAGTTGTTATTGGCTGAGAAACTGACGATAGATGCAGCCAATGCACCCTACACACTGAGTATACAAAACATTAAGAACACCTGCTCTTTCCATGACAGACTGACCAGGTGAAAGCTATGATCCCTTATTGATGTCACCTGTTAAATCCACTTCATTCAGTGTAGATGAAGGGGAAGAGACAGGTTAAAGAAGGATTTTTAAGCCTTGAGAAAATTGAGACATGGATTGTGTATTTGTGCCATTCAGAGGGTGAATGGGAAAGACTAGATATTTCAGTGCCTTTGAACAGGGTATGGTAGTAGGTGCCAGTTGAACAGGGTATGGTAGTAGGGGCCTTTGAACAGGGTATGGTAGTAGGTGCCTTTGAACAGGGTATGGTAGTAGGTGTCTTTGAACAGGGTATGGTAGTAGGTGCCTTTGAACAGGGTATGGTAGTAGGGGCCTTTGAACAGGGTATGGTAGTAGGTGCCTTTGAACAGGGTATGGTAGTAGGTGTCTTTGAACAGGGTATGGTAGTAGGTGCCTTTGAACAGGGTATGGTAGTAGGTGCCTTTGAACAGGGTATGGTAGTAGGGGCCTTTGAACAGGGTATGGTAGTAGTTACCTTTGAACAGGGTATGGTAGTAGGTGCCTTTGAACAGGGTATGGTAGTAGGTGCCTTTGAACAGGGTATGGTAGTAGGTGCCTTTGAACAGGGTATGGTAGTAGGTGCCTTTGAACAGGGTATGGTAGTAGGTGCCTTTGAACAGGGTATGGTAGTAGGTGCCTTTGAACAGGGTTATGGTAGTAGGTGCCTTTGAACAGGGTATGGTAGTAGGTGCCTTTGAACAGGGTATGGTGGTAGGTACCTTTGAACAGGGTATAGTAGTAGGGGCCTTTGAACAGGGTACGGTAGTTGGTGTCAGGTGCACCTTTTTGAGTTTGTCAAGAACTGCAACGCTGCTGGGTTTTTCACGCTCAACGGTTTCCTGTGTGTATCAAGGATGGTCCACCACCCAAAGGACATCTAGCCAACTTGACACCACTGTGGGAAGCATTGGAGTCAACATGGGCCAGCATCCCTGTGGAACGCTTTCGACACCTTGTAGAGTCCGTGACCCAACGAATTGAGGCCGTTCTGAGGGCAATATTAGGAAGGTGTGTTCCTTATGTTTGGTATACCAAGTACACTACTTTTTACCAAATGAGTACCATTTGGGACGCAAACACTGACTTCAGCAGTTTGTTGGGCTGAAATACATGTGAGAGAAAGGAGGACCATTGGATAGCAGTACCTTTGATCTACCACCCTGAGCCTGGGTTCCCAAAGCGTCTAAGTATCAGGAGTGCTGATCTAGGATCAGTTTGGGTCTTAAATATTAGCCACATTGTCCGAGAGAGATTTGCACGGTTATCAGTGTTTCTAAAATCCCCTATGGGAAAATGAATGGAATTGAATTGAATGGAATTGAATGGAAATGAACAATTGGAACCATTTCCCTATTTGACTGCTAGGTTTTATGGGTATTATGAGTCATACTGTGGTACTCTATAGGGCCCTGGACAAATGTAGTGCACTATATAGGGAATATGGTTCTATAGGGCCCTGGTCTAAAGTAGTGCACTATATAGGGAATAGGGTTCTATAGGGCCCTGGTCTAAAGTAGTGCACTATAATAGGGAATAGGGTTCTATAGGGCTCTGGTCTAAAGTAGTGCACTATATAGGGAATAGGGTGAAATTTCGGACTCAGGCTCAACGTACTCCTACAACACTGGTGGTTTGCAGCACAAGCTGTGAAAGAAGCAGTGAGCAGTAATCAGGCGTGTGCATAAATGCTGGGTTCAAATACTGCTCATCTTACTGCTCATAAGAGATATTATAATGACTCACTACTATGACAGTCAGGAAGCAGGTCAGAGACATTATAATGACTCACTACTATGACAGTCAGGAAGCAGGTCAGAGACATTATAATGACTCACTACTATGACAGTCAGGAAGCAGGTCAGAGACATTATAATGACTCACTACTATGACAGTCAGGAAGCAGGTCAGAGACATTATAATGACTCACTACTATGACAGTCAGGAAGCAGGTCAGAGACATTATAATGACTCACTACTATGACAGTCAGGAAGCAGGTCAGAGACATTATAATGACTCACTACTATGACAGTCAGGAAGCAGGTCAGAGACATTATAATGACTCACTACTATGACAGTCAGGAAGCAGGTCAGAGACATTATAATGACTCACTACTATGACAGTCAGGAAGCAGGTCAGAGATATTATAATGACTCACTACTATGACAGTCAGGAAGCAGGTCAGAGACATTATAATGACTCACTACTATGACAGTCAGGAAGCAGGTCAGAGACATTATAATGACTCACTACTATGACAGTCAGGAAGCAGGTCAGAGACATTATAATGACTCACTACTATGACAGTCAGGAAGCAGGTCAGAGATATTATAATGACTCACTACTATGACAGTCAGGAAGCAGGTCAGAGACATTATAATGACTCACTACTATGACAGTCAGGAAGCAGGTCAGAGACATTATAATGACTCACTACTATGACAGTCAGGAAGCAGGTCAGAGACATTATAATGACTCACTACTATGACAGTCAGGAAGCAGGTCAGAGACATTATAATGACTCACTACTATGACAGTCAGGAAGCAGGTCAGAGATATTATAATGACTCACTACTATGACAGTCATCTTTCTGCTCATCTTACTGCTCATCTTTAAAATACTGCTCATCTTACTGCTCATCTTTCAAATACTGCTCATCTTTCTGCTCATCTTACTGCTCACCTTACTGGCATCTCACTGCTCACCTTACTGGCATCTCGCTGCTCATCTTACTGCTCATCTTTCAAATACTGCTCATCTTTCTGCTCATCTTACTGCTCACCTTACTGGCATCTCACTGCTCACCTTACTGGCATCTCGCTGCTCATCTTACTGCTCATCTCACTGCTCATCTTACTGGCATCTCACTGCTCACCTTACTGGCATCTCGCTGCTCATCTTACTGGCATCTTACTGGCATCTTACTGCTCATCTTTCAAATACTGCTCATCTTACTGCTCATCGTACTGCTCATCTTACTGCTCATCTTTCTGCTCATCTTACTGCTCATCTCACTGCTCATCTTACTGTTCATCGTACTGCTCATCTTACTGTTCATCGTACTGCTCATCTTACTGCTCATCTTTCTGCTCATCTTTCTGCTCATCTCACTGCTCATCTTTCTGCTCATCTTACTGTTCATCTTACTGCTCATCGTACTGCTCATCTTTAAAATACTGCTCATCTTACTGCTCATCGTACTGCTCATCTTACTGCTCATCTTTCTGCTCATCTTTCAAATACTGCTCATCTTACTGCTCATCTTTCTGCTCATCTTTCAAATACTGCTCATCTTTCTGCTCATCTTACTGTTCATCTTACTGCTCATCTTACTGTTCATCTTACTGTTCATCTTTCTGCTCATCTCACTGTTCATCTTTCTGCTCATCTCACTGTTCATCTTTCTGCTCATCTTACTGTTCATCTTACTGCTCATCTTTCAAATACTTTGAGCGTTTAGCAAACGGCTTCTCTATTGGTTCCATTGCAACAGGCAATCTCAATCAAGCCCAGATAATGGATTTGAAAGATTTCGGATACTATTTGAACCCAGGTGAGATGATGTATTTTCACCTTCAACTCTGCCTCCAGCTCAGCCACACGCCGCTCCAACATCCGACGCTCCTGATGAGAGACAGAGAGAGCGTGAGAGATACAGAGAGAGACATTGACAGAGACAGAGACAAGAGACAGAGAAAGAGACAGAGAGAGACAGAAAGACTGAGAAACAGAGACATTGACAAAGAGAGACAGAGAAACAGAGACATTGACAGAGAGAGAAAGAGAGACAGAGACAGACAGAGAGAAAGAGAGGCAGAGAAACAGAGAAAGAGAGGCAGAGAAACAGAGACAGAGAGAGAGAAAGAGAGGCAGAGAAACAGAGACAGAGAGAGAGAGAGAGAGACAGAGAGACAGAGAGAGAGAGACCGAGAGAGAGACAGAGAGAGAGAGAGAGAGAGAGAGAGAGAGAGAAAGAAACGAAGAAAGCGTTTCAGGCAGCAGTAGCCAGTCGTGAGGCCAGGCTCAGCATCAGGTGTTTGACACTAGTTACTGTACATATAACACAACACAAGCCACACACGGCAGGAAGGAGAGACTTACCTTCTTCTCCATCTCTAGCATTGCTGAACAATCACTAAAGCGCTCCTGTCTCTGTAGGATACAACACACAGACCAGCAGAAACATTGTTCATGGCAATATGTGTTATACAGTATGCAGTTCCATTGAAATGCTGTAGGAGACTGTTTATCATGGTCATTATGAAACGTATAATGGTGTTAGTGTATGTTACGTCTCCACATTGTCATTCCGGGATGTTCTGTAATACCGCCACTGAACACAAGGGGCACTATTTTCTAACCTCACAGCCTCAGTCCACCAAAAAAGTTAGCAATGCCAACAAGTACATGTAAAATCCCATAGAGAATGTTAACCAAATGCTAACGAGCATATTGTGAAGATTTTATACAGTCTCTTGACCTAAACTACTTATCCGTACACCTTTCCTGTACCCAGGTCGACTCGAAGGCGACCAAACTACCTGTCAGTTATTTTCAATAGAAGACACACAGCAATGTAACCTTAACGTATGACCTGGTTAGGCTTATCTACACTGTCTGTCTGTGTCTCTGTGTCTCTGTCTGTCTGTGTCTCTGTGTGTGAGCCCTGGTTAGGCTTGTCCACTCTGTCTGTCTGTGTCTCTGTGTCTCTGTGTGTGAGACCTGGGTAGCCTTGTCCACTCTGTCGGTCTGTGTCTCTGTGTGTGAGACCTGAGCAGGCTTGTCCACTCTGTCTGTGTCTCTGTGTCTCTGTGTGTGAGACCTGGTTAGGCTTGTCGACTCTGTCGGTCTGTGTCTCTGTGTGTGAGACCTGAGCAGGCTTGTCCACTCTGTCGGTCTGTGTCTCTGTGTGTGAGACCTGAGCAGGCTTGTCCACTCTGTCGGTCTGTGTCTCTGTGTGTGAGACCTGAGCAGGCTTGTCGACTCTGTCGGTCTGTGTCTCTGTGTGTGAGACCTGAGCAGGCTTGTCCACTCTGTCTGTGTCTCTGTGTCTCTGTGTGTGAGACATGAGTAGGCTTGTCCACTCTGTCTGTGTCTCTGTGTCTCTGTGTGTGAGTCCTGAGCAGGCTTGTCCACACTGTCTGTCTGTGTCTCTGTGTGTGAGACCTGAGCAGGCTTGTCGACTCTGTCGTTCTGTGTCTCTGTGTGTGAGACCTGAGCAGGCTTGTCGACTCTGTCGTTCTGTGTCTCTGTGTGTGAGACCTGAGCAGGCTTGTCCACTCTGTCTGTCTGTGTCTCTGTGTGTGAGACCTGAGCAGGCTTGTCGGTCTGTGTCTCTGCGTGTGAGACCTGAGCAGGCTTGTCTACACTGTCTGTGTCTCTGCGTGAGAGACCTGGTTAGGCTTGTCCACACTGTCTGTGTCTCTGTGTGAGAGACCTGGTTAGGCTTGTCCACACTGTCTGTGTCTCTGTGTGAGAGACCTGGTTAGGCTTGTCCACACTGTCTGTGTCTCTGTGTGAGAGACCTGGGTAACCTTGTCCACTCCGGGGGGGGTGAGTGAGTCAATGAGTGAGAGGGACAGACCTGGGTAGCCTTGTCCAGGTCCAGTCTAGTCTGAGAGACGGTCCTCTGGGTGTCCTGCAGCTGAGACTGGAGTTGCCCATTCTCCCTGGACACCACCTCAAACAGCTGGGCCAGAAATACATTACTTTTTCATTCATACAAATGTTTTTTTTAATGTTTTATCCACTCTACTAATACAAGCAATGTTTGTAATAGAATTTCATCCACTATATATATATATAGCAAAAACAATGCCAATCCATGTGAGAGAGAGCATGAAACGGAAACAGAGAGAGAGGGAGAGAGTTATATATAGAGAGCGGAAGAGAGAGAGAGAGGGAAACGGAAACAGAGGGGGAGAGAGTTATATATAGAGAGCGGAAGAGAGAGAGAGAGGGAAACGGAAACAGAGGGGGAGAGAGTTATATATAGAGAGCGGAAGAGAGAGAGAGAGGGAAACGGAAACAGAGAGGGAGTTATAGAGAGCGGGAAACGGAAACAGAGAGAGAGTTATAGAGAGCGGGAAACGGAAACAGAAAGGGAGGGAGTTATAGAGAGCGGGAAACGGAAACAGAGAGAGAGTTATAGAGAGCGGGAAACGGAAACAGAGAGGGAGTTATAGAGAGCGAGAAACGGAAACAGAAACAAAGAGAGAGTTATTGAGAGCGGGAAATGGAAACAGAGAGGGAGTTATAGAGAGCGAGAAACGGAAACAGAGAGGGAGTTATAGAGAGCGAGAAACGGAAACAGAGAGAGAGTTATAGAGAGCGAGAAATAGAAACAGAGAGGGAGTTATAGAGAGCGAGAAACGGAAACAGAAACAAAGAGAGAGTTATTGAGAGCGGGAAATGGAAACAGAGAGTGAGTTATAGAGAGCGAGAAACGGAAACAGAGAGGGAGTTATAGAGAGCGAGAAACGGAAACAGAGAGGGAGTTATAGAGAGCGAGAAACAGAAACAGAGAGGGAGTTATAGAGAGCGAGAAACGGAAACAGAGAGGGAGTTATAGAGAGCGAGAAACGGAAACAGAAACAAAGAGAGAGTTATTGAGAGCGGGAAATGGAAACAGAGAGGGAGTTATAGAGAGCGAGAAACGGAAACAGAAACAAAGAGAGAGTTATTGAGAGCGGGAAATGGAAACAGAGAGGGAGTTATAGAGAGCGAAAAACGGAAACAGAGAGAGAGTTATAGAGAGCGAGAAATGGAAACAGAGAGAGAGTTATAGAGAGCGAGAAATGGAAACAGAGAGAGAGTTATAGAGAGCGAGAAATGGAAACAGAGAGGGAGTTATAGAGAGCGAGAAACGGAAACAGAGAGGGAGTTATAGAGAGCGAGAAACGGAAACAGAGAGGGAGTTATAGAGAGCGAGAAATGGAAACAGAGAGGGAGTTATAGAGAGCGAGAAACGGAAACAGAGAGAGAGTTATAGAGAGCGAGAAATGGAAACAGAGAGGAGTTATAGAGAGCGAGAAATGGAAACAGAGAGGGAGTTATAGAGAGCGAGAAACGGAAACAGAGAGAGAGTTATAGAGAGCGAGAAATGGAAACAGAGAGGGAGTTATAGAGAGCGAGAAATGGAAACAGAGAGGGAGTTATAGAGAGCGAGAAACGGAAACAGAGAGGGAGAGAGAGCGGGAGACATGGAGAGAGAAAGAGTCTGAAAACAATCAGGATGAGACTCCCTTCCAACCATTCAAACTTTATTCCATGTCCCTACCTTCTTGTAATCGTTGGTCTCAGAGCCTCCTCCTCTGTCGATACAGTCGTTACATGACACGTCAGACCTGGGTAAATCACAGGTCAGAGATATTATAACGACAGTCAGGAAACAGGACAGAGACATTATAATGACTCACTACTATGACAGTCAGGAAACAGGACAGAGATATTATAATAACAGTCAGGAAACAGGACAGAGATATTATAATGACTCACTACTATGACAGTCAGGAAACAGGACAGAGATATTATAATGACTCACTACTATGACAGTCAGGAAACAGGACAGAGATATTATAATGACTCACTACTATGACAGTCAGGAAACAGGACAGAGATATTATAATGACTCACTACTATGACAGTCAGGAAACAGGTCAGAGATATTATAATGACTCACTACTATGGCAGTCAGGAAACAGGACAGAGATATTATAATGACTCACTACTATGGCAGTCAGGAAACAGGACAGAGATATTATAATGACTCACTACTATGACAGTCAGGGAAAAGGTCAGAGATATTATAATAACAGTCAGGAAACAGGACAGAGACATTATAATGACTCACTACTATGGCAGTCAGGAAACAGGACAGAGATATTATAATGACTCACTACTATGACAGTCAGGAAACAGGACAGAGATATTATAATGACTCACTACTATGACAGTCAGGAAACAGGACAGAGATATTATAATGACAGTCAGGAAGCAGGACAGAGACATTATAATGACTCACTACTATGACAGTCAGGAAACAGGTCAGAGATATTATAATGACTATGACAGTCAGGAAACAGGTCAGAGATATTATAATGACTCACTACTATGACAGTCAGGAAACAGGTCAGAGATATTATAACGACAGTCAGGAAACAGGTCAGAGATATTGTATTGACAGTCAGGAAACAGGTGAGAGATATTGTATTGACAGTCAGGGAAAAGGTCAGAGATATTATAATGACAATCAGGGAAAAGGTCAGAGATATTATAATGACAGTCAGGGAAAAGGTCAGAGACATTATAATGACTCACTACTATGACAGTCAGGAAACAGGACAGAAATATTATAATGACTCACTACTATGACAGTCAGGAAACAGGACAGAGATATTATAATGACTCACTACTATGACAGTCAGGAAACAAGACAGTGTAAAGGTCAGATCCATACCTGGTGCTGGCGCGCCCACTGCCTCCAAACCCCTCCTCTCCACTGGGCTCATTGTCATCAGTCTACAGGACCACAGATATCAGCAGGTCAATACATTATGGATGTCAATGTCCTCATTACGACAGGTTAATACCAGGATATAAACCTAGTAACCTTATAACCACTCATTATGGATGTCAATGTCCTCATTATGACACGTTATTACCAGGATATAACCTAGTAACCAGTTACAAACAGGACTACGACAGGTTATAATGCCCTGTTGAAAGGTTATAACCAGGACTAGCTCATGCACTCACCTTGCAGGAGAAATGAGGGTTATGAGCCTTGCTCAAGGGAACAGAGAGATATTTTACCTAGTCGTCTTTTGGTTACTAGCCCAAAGCTCTGAACTGCTCTGCTTCCTGCTGCCCATATATGGAGGCGATGTCATCCTTATGAGCAAGGTTTTAATAGGGTTACAGGGGTTGGAACCGACATTATTTACCAATCGTTTCGTTCAGAACAGAACCACTCTCTTCACTGTTCTGACCAGCAATATAAAGTTCTGAACCGGTTTGAACCCCCAAAAAGTACCGGTTTATATCGTTCCTTTCGGTTCCTTTTTTAACCTGTGAAATTAACAGTTTTATTTTTACACATTTAGCTCATTAAATGACTTCACCAATCAGTGCAGATGGAGGATGTCAGCTAGTTGTTTAGACCAATCAGTGCAGATGGAGGGAAGGTCGGCTAGTTGTTTAGACCAATCAGTGCAGATGGAGGAGGTCGGCTAGTTGTTTAGACCAATCAGTGCAGATGGAGAGGTCGGCTAGTTGTTTAGACCAATCAGTGCAGATGGAGGAGGCCGGCTAATTGTTTAGACCAATTAGTGCAGATGGAGGCGGTCCGCTAGTTGTTTAGACCAATCAGTGCAGATGGAGGAGGTCAGCTAGTTGTTTAGACCAATCAGTGCAGATGGAGGATGGTCAGCTAGTTGTTTAGACCAATCAGTGCAGATGGAGGCGGTCCGCTAGTTGTTTAGACCAATCAGTGCAGATGGAGAAGGTCAGCTAGTTGTTTAGACCAATAAGTGCAGATGGATGTAATCTAGTTGTTTATACCAATCAGTGCAGATGGAGGCTGTCAGCTAGTTGTTTAGACCAATCAGTGCAGATGGATGTCAGCTAGTTGTTTAGACCAATCGGTGCAGATGGAGGGGGTCAGCTAGTTGTTTAGACCAATCGGTGCAGATGGAGAGGTTGGCTAGTTGTTTAGACCAATCAGTGCAGATGGAGCTGTCAGCTAGTTGTTTAGACCAATCAGTGCAGATGGAGGCTGTCAGCTAGTTGTTTAGACCAATCAGTGCAGATGGATGTCAGCTAGTTGTTTAGACCAATCAGTGCAGATGGAGAACAGCTAGTTGTTTAGACCAATCGGTGCAGATGGAGGAGGTCAGCTAGTTGTTTAGACCAATCCGTGCAGATGGAGGTCAGCTAGTTGTTTAGACCAATCCGTGCAGATGGAGCTGTCAGCTAGTTGTTTAGACCAATCGGTGCAGATGGAGGATGGTCAGCTAGTTGTTTAGACCAATCCGTGCAGATTGAGGTCAGCTAGTTGTTTAGACCAATCCGTGCAGATGGAGCTGTCAGCTAGTTGTTTAGACCAATCCGTGCAGATGGAGCTGTCAGCTAGTTGTTTAGACCAATCAGTGCAGATGGATGTCAGCTAGTTGTTTAGACCAATCGGTGCAGATGGAGGTCAGCTAGTTGTTTAGACCAATCGGTGCAGATGGAGGTCAGCTAGTTGTTTAGACCAATCAGTGCAGATGGAGGAGGTTGGCTAGTTGTTTAGACCAATCAGTGCAGATGGATGTCAGCTAGTTGTTTAGACCAATCAGTGCAGATGGATAACAGCTAGTTGTTTAGACCAATCAGTGCAGATGGAGGCGGTCAGCTAGTTGTTTAGACCAATCAGTGCAGATGGAGGAGGTCAGCTAGTTGTTTAGACCAATCAGTGCAGATGGAGGAGGTCAGCTAGTTGTTTAGACCAATTAGTGCAGATGGAAGCGGTCAGCTAGTTGTTTAGACGAATCAGTGCAGATGGAGACGGTCAGCTAGTTGTTTAGACCAATCAGTGCAGATGGAGAAGGTCAGCTAGTTGTTTAGACCAATCAGTGCAGATGGAGGTCAGCTAGTTGTTTAGACCAATCAGTGCAGATGGAGGTCAGCTAGTTGTTTAGACCAATCAGTGCAGATGGATGTCAGCTAGTTGTTTAGACCAATCAGTGCAGATGGAGGCTGTCAGCTAGTTGTTTAGACCAATCAGTGCAGATGGAGAAGGTCAGCTAGTTGTTTAGACCAATCAGTGCAGATGGAGAAGGTCAGCTAGTTGTTTAGACCAATCAGTGCAGATGGAGGCTGTCAGCTAGTTGTTTAGACCAATCAGTGCAGATGGAGGCAGTCAGCTAGTTGTTTAGACCAATCAGTGCAGATGGAGGGCAGCTAGTTGTTTAGACCAATCAGTGCAGATGGAGGCGGTCAGCTAGTTGTTTAGACCAATCAGTGCAGATGGAGGCGGTCAGCTAGTTGTTTAGACCAATCAGTGCAGATGGAGGTCAGCTAGTTGTTTAGACCAATCAGTGCAGATGGAGGCAGTCAGCTAGTTGCTCAGGTGCATGATGGTCAAACAAGTGTTGTTTGTGGAGCAATTTTGCAGGTGAGGAGAGAGCAAGAAAGGGTTGAGGAAGAGGCTTGAAGCACTGGGCATCTTGTTATGACATCATTATCTGAATTAGGTCTACAGAATTATACCTAAGAGGCTTCTATGGAGGAACCTTGAATGTCTTTTTAGCTAACTAGCTAACAATATTGTGTGTGCAGAGTGACACCAGAATGAAAAACACTTCTTACCTTTTGTAGTTAAGAAATCCAAAGTGAAACGTGATCACTAAGCCTATAGTATTTGTACTAGTTAATCCAAAAATCTCTCTCCCTATCTTCTGAATAATGCTTGTAATGTCAGTACAGTAGCCTGTTTCAGAGGGGGGAGGGGCTACAGTAGCCTGGGATTCAGAGGGGGGAGGGGCTACAGTAGCCCGGGATTCAGAGGGGGAGGGGCTACAGTAGCCTGTTTCAGAGGGGGAGGGGCTACAGTAGCCTGTTTCAGAGGGGGGAGGGGCTACAGTAGCCTGGGATTCAGAGGGGGGGAGGGGCTACAGTAGCCTGGGATTCAGAGGGGGGGGAGGGGCTACAGTAGCCTGGGATTCAGAGGGGGGAGGGGCTACAGTAGCCTGGGATTCAGAGGGGGAGGGGCTACAGTAGCCTGGGATTCAGAGGGGGCAGGTAGCCTAAACAAGCACAGACACTGGAACAAGTTTCTGAGTGACAGAGGGGGTGTTTTGCATAGACACTTTGTTGCGTTTTTTGTGGGACCCAAAAAATGCCCAGAACTTAAAATAACGTAATTAACCGGTTCCCATGCTTTTAAAATAACAGTTCTGTAACAGTATAGATCACTTTCGTTCCTGGTTCCGTTTCTGTTCCTTGAACATTTGAGTTTTTTCCCCTCCTGTTTTTGGTTCTGTTCCCTGAACCAGTTCTAACCCCTGGTTATAAAGCATCGCTATGACAGATTACAATGCACTCACCTCTCCAGCCCTCTGAGCTCTCCTCCTGGTCCTCCGTCTCTCCCTGGCGATACGGTCGCTCTCACGTTCCCCTCCACTAGTCTCCTGGCTAGAGGTCGGGGGGCGAGAGGTACCATCCGGTTGAGTCAGCCCCAGCAGGTCAGACTTCTGCAGGTTGGCGATACGGGACCTCTCACGTTCCCCTCCACTAGTCTCCTGGCTAGAGGTCGGGGGGCGAGAGGTACCATCCGGTTGAGTCAGCCCCAGCAGGTCAGACTTCTGCAGGTTGGCGATACGGGACCTCCAGCTTACCTCCTGAAGACAATAATACTACAATCATAACAGAATACATAAACACAGATCACATCCAACATACAGGTGTAACAGTCACAACCAACACAACTCAGCAGCGTCAATACCACTGACCAAGAAAATCCCAGGGTAGTCAACTACATTCAGCCGTGGGACGATATTTATCTGAGTGGATGACCACAACTAAGCCCCAAAATAGAGATTGTATTTCATACCTGGATTACATTGAGACACGATCACATCTCTTTTATTCCTGGGAAAACTTAGGAACAGATTTTCCTAAATTAAATTCAAGTTATTTTTGTATATATTTTTTCAACAACCTTGGGGAGGCCAAGAAAAAACATCAGAGGGCCGGTTTAGGCCCCGAGGGCCGCCTGTTGTCAAACCCTAGCCAACAGTAGGTCCCGTGGTGGGTGACGTCACTTGCATGATGTTGTACACCCCCTCATATATAAACACTGCTCTCACCCCCTCTTCTGCTCTCTTCTTATTGGCCGCCTCCTCCTCCTCCTCTTTCCTTGTCTTCTCCCTCCCTTCGTCCGTCTGGGCTGTCTTCATTGTCTTGTCAGCTTCCTGCAGGTCTGTGAGCGTCACGCCCTGATTGGACAACAGATAGAGGGTGCTGTTCATGTTAAATCAGTAACTTTTTGATCATTTAAAATGTTTTATTGAACAAGTCAGTTAAAAACTAATTCTTATTTCAACGACGGTCTAGGAACAGTGGGTTAACTGGTCTAGGAACAGTGGGTTAACTGGTCTAGGAACAGTGGTTTAACTGGTCTAGGAACAGTGGTTTAACTGGTCTAGGAACAGTGGGTTAACTGGTCTAGGAACAGTGGTTTAACTGGTCTAGGAACAGTGGTTTAACTGGTCTAGGAACAGTGGGTTAACTGGTCTAGGAACAGTGGGTTAACTGGTCTAGGAACAGTGGGGTTAACTGGTCTAGGAACAGTGGGTTAACTGGTCTAGGAACAGTGGGTTAACTGGTCTAGGAACAGTGGGTTAACTGGTCTAGGAACAGTGGGGTTAACTGGTCTAGGAACAGTGGGGTTAACTGGTCTAGGAACAGTGGGTTAACTGGTCTAGGAACAGTGGGTTAACTGGTCTAGGAACAGTGGGTTAACTGGTCTAGGAACAGTGGGTTAACTGGTCTAGGAACAGTGGGTTAACTGGTCTAGGAACAGTGGGTTAACTGGTCTAGGAACAGTGGGTTAACTGGTCTAGGAACAGTGGGTTAACTGGCCTAGGAACAGTGGGGTTAACTGGTCTAGGAACAGTGGTTTAACTGGTCTAGGAACAGTGGGTTTAACTGGTCTAGGAACAGTGGGTTTAACTGGTCTAGGAACAGTGGGTTAACTGGTCTAGGAACAGTGGGTTAACTGGTCTAGGAACAGTGGGTTAACTGGTCTAGGAACAGTGGGTTTAACTGGTCTAGGAACAGTGGGTTAACTGGTCTAGGAACAGTGGGTTAACTGGTCTAGGAACAGTGGTTTAACTGGTCTAGGAACAGTGGGTTAACTGGTCTAGGAACAGTGGGTTAACTGGTCTAGGAACAGTGGGTTTAACTGGTCTAGGAACAGTGGGTTAACTGGTCTAGGAACAGTGGTTAACTGGTCTAGGACAGTGGTTAACTGGTCTAGGAACAGTGGGTTAACTGGTCTAGGAACAGTGGGTTAACTGGTCTAGGAACAGTGGGTTAACTGGTCTAGGAACAGTGGGTTAACTGGTCTAGGAACAGTGGGTTAACTGGTCTAGGAACAGTGGGTTAACTGGTCTAGGAACAGAGGGTTAACTGGTCTAGGAACAGTGGGTTAACTGGTCTAGGAACAGTGGGTTAACTGGTCTAGGAACAGTTGGTTAACTGGTCTAGGAACAGTGGGTTAACTGGTCTAGGAACAGTGGGTTAACTGGTCTAGGAACAGTGGGTTAACTGGTCCTAGGAACAGTGGGTTAACTGGTCTAGGAACAGTGGGTTAACTGGTCTAGGAACAGTGGGTTAACTGGTCTAGGAACAGTGGGTTAACTGGTCTAGGAACAGTGGGTTAACTGGTCTAGGAACAGTGGGTTAACTGGTCTAGGAACAGTGGTTTAAACTGGTCTAGGAACAGTGGGTTAACTGGTCTAGGAACAGTGGTTTAACTGGTCTAGGAACAGTGGGGTTAACTGGTCTAGGAACAGTGGGTTAACTGGTCTAGGAACAGTGGGTTAACTGGTCTAGGAACAGTGGGTTAACTGGTCTAGGAACAGTGGTTTAACTGGTCTAGGAACAGTGGGGTTAACTGGTCTAGGAACAGTGGGTTAACTGGTCTAGGAACAGTGGGGTTAACTGGTCTAGGAACAGTGGGTTAACTGGTCTAGGAACAGTGGGGTTAACTGTCTAGGAACAGTGGGTTAACTGGTCTAGGAACAGTGGTTTAACTGGTCTAGGAACAGTGGGGTTAACTGGTCTAGGAACAGTGGGTTAACTGGTCTAGGAACAGTGGGGTTAACTGGTCTAGGAACAGTGGGTTAACTGGTCTAGGAACAGTGGGTTAACTGGTCTAGGAACAGTGGTTTAACTGGTCTAGGAACAGTGGTTTAACTGGGTCTAGGAACAGTGGGTTAACTGGTATAGGAACAGTGGTTTAACTGGTCTAGGAACAGTGGGTTAACTGGTCTAGGAACAGTGGGTTAACTGGTCTAGGAACAGTGGGTTAACTGGTCTAGGAACAGTGGTTTAACTGGTCTAGGAACAGTGGGTTAACTGGTCTAGGATCAGTGGGTTAACTGGTCTAGGAACAGTGGGGTTAACTGGTCTAGGAACAGTGGGTTAACTGGTCTAGGAACAGTGGTTTAACTGGTCTAGGAACAGTGGTTTAACTGGTCTAGGAACAGTGGGTTAACTGGTCTAGGAACAGTGGGGTTAACTGGTCTAGGAACAGTGGTTTAACTGGTCTAGGAACAGTGGGTTAACTGGTCTAGGAACAGTGGGGTTAACTGGTCTAGGAACAGTGGTTTAACTGGTCTAGGAACAGTGGGTTAACTGGTCTAGGAACAGTGGTTTAACTGGTCTAGGAACAGTGGTTTAACTGGTCTAGGAACAGTGGGTTAACTGGTCTAGGAACAGTGGGTTAACTGGTCTAGGAACAGTGGGTTAACTGGTCTAGGAACAGTGGGTTAACTGGTCTAGGAACAGTGGTTTAACTGGTCTAGGAACAGTGGGTTAACTGGTCTAGGAACAGTGGTTAGCTGGTCTAGGAACAGTGGTTAACTGGTCTAGGAACAGTGGTTTAACTGGTCTAGGAACAGTGGGTTAACTGGTCTAGGAACAGTGGGTTAACTGGTCTAGGAACAGTGGGTTAACTGGTCTAGGAACAGTGGGTTAACTGGTCTAGGAACAGTGGGTTAACTGGTCTAGGAACAGTGGGTTAACTGGTCTAGGAACAGTGGTTTAACTGGTCTAGGAACAGTGGGTTAACTGGTCTAGGAACAGTGGGTTAACTGGTCTAGGAACAGTGGGTTAACTGGTCTAGGAACAGTGGGTTAACTGGTCTAGGAACAGTGGGTTAACTGGTCTAGGAACAGTGGTTTAACTGGTCTAGGAACAGTGGGTTAACTGGTCTAGGAACAGTGGGTTAACTGGTCTAGGAACAGTGGTTTAAACTGGTCTAGGAACAGTGGGTTAACTGGTCTAGGAACAGTGGGTTAACTGGTCTAGGAACAGTGGGTTAAACTGGTCTAGGAACAGTGGGTTAACTGGTCTAGGAACAGTGGGTTAACTGCCTGTTCAGGGGGAGAACGACAGATTTTTGTACCTTGTCAGCTCGGGGATTTGAATTTGCAACCTTTCGGTTACTAGTCCAACGCTCTAACCACTAGGCTACCCTGCCGCCCCTCCACTCTAACCACTAGGCTACCCTGCCGCCCCTCCACTCTAACCACTAGGCTACCTGCCGCCCCTCCACTCTAACCACTAGGCCACCCTGCCGCCCCTCCACTCTAACCACTAGGCCACCCTGCCGCCCCTCCACTCTAACCACTAGGCCACCCTGCCGCCCCTCCACTCTAACCACTAGGCCACCCTGCCGCCCCTCCACTCTAACCACTAGGCCACCCTGCCGCCCCTCCACTCTAACCACTAGGCCACCCTGCCAACCCTCCACTCTAACCACTAGGCTACCCTGCCGCCCCTCCACTCTAACCACCAGGCTACCCTGCCGCCCCTCCACTCTAACCACCAGGCTACCCTGCCGCCCCTTCACTCTAACCACTAGGCTACCCTGCCAACCCTCCACTCTAACCACTAGGCTACCCTGCCAACCCTCCACTCTAACCACTAGGCTACCCTGCCAACCCTCCACTCTAACCACTAGGCTACCCTGCCAACCCTCCACTCTAACCACTAGGCTACCCTGCCGCCCCTCCACTCTAACCACCAGGCTACCCTGCCGCCCCTCCACTCTAACCACTAGGCTACCCTGCCGCCCCTTCACTCTAACCACTAGGCTACCTGCCAACCCTCCACTCTAACCACTAGGCTACCCTGCCAACCCTCCACTCTAACCACTAGGCTACCCTGCCAACCCTCCACCCTAACCACTAGGCCACCCTGCCGCCCCTCCACTCTAACCACTAGGCTATCCTGCCAACCCTCCACTCTAACCACTAGGCTACCCTGCCAACCCTCCACTCTAACCACTAGGCTACCCTGCCGCCCCTCCACTCTAACCACTAGGCTACCCTGCCGCCACCCTTTAAGCTGTTTAAAGGGAATCCACAGTTGAAACAATAAAGCGGAGGGAGAAATGGAACCAGATAAACTGACATAACTACGGATGCACTGCCAGCCATTTTAACCATGTTATGAGGCTATACAATGTCTGTTTACATATACAATGTTTACAAACATTGGTTGAAAAACTGTTTTCTATTTTGGATTCTCATAACAGTTGAACTAAGCTCATTAGGCATCTTAAAGTGAAATACTTCCAGAATCAATGGGTACATATATATCATTCATTTATATGTCCAAAAATGGATGTAGAAACTACAGATTGCCCCTTTAAGTCTATAAAAAGTGTGTGAGTTTGATCATTTGTCCATTAGGCCTATGGATCTTTTATTTAGTCAGCATGAATTTGATTGAGCCATAAAAGCCCCACTTCCTGGTCTTCGTTGTTGACAGTATGGAGCACAATGATTGACAGGCAGCCTACACTTCTTCAATTCAATCTATATTGGGTTAAAATACACAGCAACCTCCATTCAATCTATATTGGGTTCAAATACACAGCAACCTCCATTCGTAAGACATGAAACAGCTAAAGGCTTTTTCAGTTCTGCTCACAAATTGTCTACAGGATTGAGGTCAGGACTTTGATGGCCACACCAATACCTTGACTTTGTTGTCCTTAAGCCATTTTGCCACAACTTTGGAAGTATGCTTGGGGTCATTGTCCATTTGGAAGACCCATTTGCGACCAAGCTTTAACTTCCTGACAGGTCTTGAGATGTTGCTTCTGTAAATCTACATAATTTTCCTGTCTCATGATGCCATCTATTTTGTGAAGTGCACCAGTCCCTCCTGCAGCAAAGCACCCCCACAACATGAGGCTGCCACCCCCGTGCTTCACGGTTGGGATGGTGTTCTTCGGCTTGCAAGCCTCCCCCTTTTTCCTCCAAACATAACGATGGTCATTATTGCCAAACAGTTCTATTTTGTTTCATCAGACCAGAGGACATTTCTCCAAAAAGTATGATTTTTGTCCCCATGTGCAGTTGCAAACCGTAGTCTGGCATTTTTATGGTGGTTTTGGAGCAGTGGCTTCTTCCTTGCTGAGCGGCCTTTCAGGTTATGTAGATATAGGACTCGTTTTACTGTGGATATAGATACTTCTGTACCTGTTTCCTCCAGCATCTTCACAAGGTCCTTTGTTGTTGTTCTGGGGTTGATTTGCACTTTTCACACCAAAGTACGTTCATCTCTAGGAGACAGAGCGCGTCTCCCTCCTGAGCAGTATGACGGCTGCGTGGTCCCATGGTGTTTATACTTGCGCACTATTGTTTGTACAGATGAACGTGGTACCTTCAGGCGTTTGGAAATTGCTCCCAGGGATTAACCAGACTTATGGAGGTCTACTATTTTTTTTCTGAGGTCTTGGCTGATTTCTTTTGATTTTCCCAAAGATGTACTGAGTTTGAAGGTAGGCCTTGAAATACATCCACAGGTACACCTCCAATTGACTCAAATGATGTCAATTAGCCTATCAGAAGCTTCTAAAGCCATGACATAATTTTCTGGAATTTTCCAAGCTGTTTAAAGGCACAGTCAACTTAGTGTATGTAAACTTCTGACCCACTGGAATTGTGATACAGTGAATTATAAGTGAAATAATCTGTCTTGTAAACAATTGTTGGAAAAATGACTCGTCTCATGCACAAAGTAGATGGCCTAACCGACTTGCCAAAACTACAGTTTGTGAACAAGAAATTTGTGGAGTAGGCATGACTCCAACCTAAGTGTATGTAAACTTCCGACTTCAACTGTATATCTCCCTCTCTAACTTTAAGCAGCTTACCGATCACTGTACCTGTACACAGCCCATCTGTAAATAGCCCACCCAACTCCCTCATCCCCATATTATTACTTATCCTCTTGCTCTTTTGCATCCCAGTATCTCTACTTAGACATCATCATCTGCACATCTATCACTCCAGTATTAATGCTAAATTGTAATTATTTCCTCTCTAAGGCCTGTTTATTGCCTTACCTCCTTACTCTTCTGCATTTGCACACACTGTATACAGATCTTTCTATTGTGTTATTGACTGTACGTTTGTTTATGTGTAACTCTGTGTTGTCTTTGTCACACTGCTTTGCTTTATCTTGACCAGGTCGCAGTTGTAAATGAGAACTTGTTCTCAACTGGCCTACCTGGTTATATAAAGGTGAAATAAAAATAAATAAATCTGTCTGGCGAGCCTTAAATGTAAATGTCTCGGCAGGTGGGCCTACTTGAGTGGATCGTCGTGACTGTCTGGCGTGTCTGGATCGAGCCTTCCTCTGAGCCTCCGCCTCCTCATCACGAACCGGGGTCAAGTAGGATCTGGACCGGGGAACACAGAACATTACCCATAACACACCACACCATTTAGACATCACACATCGGGATCAGATGGGAGAACATAACTACATACATCTACATTTATAATATATATGACTACATTCATCTACATTCATAAATCTATATGACTACATGCATCTACATTTATAAATCTATGACTACATTCATCTACATTTATACATCTATATGACTACATTCATCTACATTTATACATCTATATGACTACATTCATCTACATTTATACATCTATATGACTACATTCATCTACATTTATACATCTATATGACTACATTCATCTACATTTATACATCTATATGACTACATTCATCTACATTTATACATCTATATGACTACATTCATCTACATTTATAATATATATGACTACATTCATCTACATTTATAAATCTATGACTACATTTATAATAAGGACTACATTAATCTACATTGAACTAAATTCATAAATATATGACAATATTTATAAATATATATCTACATTAATCTACATTTATAAATCTACATTTATTCAGACAGAAAGGTAAGTGGATTTTATTTATTCAGACAGAAAGGTAAGAGGGTTTTATTGATTCAGACAGAAAGGTAAGTGGATTTTATTGATTCAGACAGAAAGGTAAGAGGGTTTAATTTATTCAGACAGAAAGGTAAGAGGGTGTCACGTTCTGACCTTTATTTCCTTTGTTTTGTATTTATTTAGTATGGTCAGGGCGTGAGTTGGGGTGGGCAGTCTATGTTTGTTTTTCTATGATTTGGGTATTTCTATGTTTCGGCCTAGTATGGTTCTCAATCAGAGGCAGGTGTCATTAGTTGTCTCTGATTGAGAATCATACTTAGGTAGCCTGGGTTGCACTGTTTGTTTGTGGGTGATTGTCTATGTTGTAGCTTCACGGTCGTCATTTGTTTATTGTTTTGTATACAGTGTCAGTACTTTCTTTATTAAAGATTTACCATGGACACTTACGACGCCGCATTTTGGTCCGATCCTTCTCGCCTCTCCTCTTCAGATGAAGAGGAGGACGACCGTGACAGAGGGTTTAATTTATTCAGACAAAACGGTAAGAGGGTTTTATTTATTCAGACAGAAAGGTAAGTGGGTTTAATTTATTCAGACAGAAAGGTAAGTGGGTTTTATTTAGACAGAAAGGTAAGTGGGTTTTAGAAAGAGAAATGGACAAAATTGAAAACTTGCAGATCAGTGATTTGAACCCCCTAACCCCAGTCACCAAGCATGGTCCAGAGTTGGCAGTCTCCACTGTTACACCAGACATTGGCACTGCAGATGACCTCAACTATAAACCATTCACCAACACTCAACTAAAACTGCAGGCAAACACTCCCAGCACGCCAGTGGTTAAGAGGTCAAACATCCATTAAACAGACTCTGTATCGCTGTCGTCATGGCAAACACTCACTTGCGCCTCTGCTTTGTCTCCAAGTCACCGCCGGTCGTCGTGGTGACAGAGTTGGAGGTGACAGAACACTGCTCCTTCTTCTTCTCTGCCTGCTCCTGAGCCAGTCTGAGGGAGATAAAGGGCTTAGGGTTGCATGGCAGATAAATGGTTTTGATATGTTTTTAAACAGACACTACAAAAGTCTGTCCTCTCCCCGTCTCCACCCCTCTGCGTCTCCTTTCCTGTCCTCCACTCCTCCTCCCCTGTGCCCTCCCCCTCCTCCTCCTCCCCTGTGCCCTCCCCCTCCTCCTCCTCCTCCCCTGTGCCCTCCCACTCCTCCCCTGTCCTCGCCTCCTCTTCCCCTCCTCCTCCTCCTCCCCTGTCCTCGACTCTGCCCCATCTCCTCCCCTGTCCTTGTAATGGCATTGAAGCTCTTCTGGAGGTTAGTTAACACAGAGGACAGGGGAGGCGAGGACAGCCTCCAACTGCTCTTAAACACTAGTAAAACTAAATGCATGCTCTTCAACCGATCGCTGCCAGCACCTCCCCGCCAGCATCACTACTCTGGACTGTTCTGACTTAGAATATGTGGACAACTACAAATACCTACAGTTGAAGTCAGAAACATACATACACTTAGTTTGGAGTCATTAAAACTCTTTTCAACCACTCCACAAATTTATTGTTAACAAACTATAGTTTTGGCAGGTCGGTTAGGACATCTACTTTGCATGACAAGTAATTTTTCCAATAATTGTTTACACACAGATTATTTCACTGTAACACAATCCCAGTGGGTCAGAAGTTCACATACACTAAGTTGACTGTGCCTTTAAAAAGCTTGGAAAATTCCAGAAAATGATGTCATGGCTTTAGAAGCTTCTGATAGGCTAATTGCCATCATTTGAGTCAGTATAAACACCATGGGACCACACAGCCGTCATACCACTCAGGAAGGAGGGCGTGTTCTGTCTCCTAGAGATGAACGTACTTTGGTGCGAAAAGTGCAAATAAATCCCAGAACAACAGCAAAGGACCTTGTGAAGATGCTGGAGGAAACAGGTACAAAAGTATCTGTGCTTTGGGTGTGCTTTGCTGCAGAAGGGACTGGTGCATTTCACAAAATAGATGGCATCATGAGAAAGGAAAATTGTGGATGTATTAAAGCAACATCCCAAGACATCAGTCAGGAAGTTAAAGCTTGGTCGCAAATGGGTCTTCCAAATGGACAATGACCCCAAGCATACTTCCAAAGTTGTGGCAAAATGGCTTAAGGACAACAAAGTCAAGGTATTGGTGTGGCCATCACAAAGCCCTGATCTAAATCCTATAGAAAATGTGTGAGCAGAACTGAAAAAGCATGTGTGAGAAAAGAGGCCTACAAACCTGACTCAGTTACACCAGCTCTGTCAGGAGGAATGGGCCAAAATTCACCCAACTTATTGTGGAAGGCTACCCGAAACATGTGACTCAAGTTAAACAATTTAAAGGCAATGTTACCAAATACTAATTGAATGTATTTAAACTTCTGACCCACTGGGAATGTGATGAAAGAAATAAAAGCTGAAATAAATCACTCTACTATTATTCTGACATTTCACATTCTTAAAATAAAGTGGTGATCCTAACTGACCTAAGACAGGGAATTTTTACTTACATTTTTAATTAAATGTCAGGAACTGTGAAACTGAGTTTAAATGTGTTTGGCTAAGGTGTATGTAATCTTCAGACTTCGACTGTAGGTGTCTGGCTAGACTGTCAACTCTCCTTCCAGACTCACATCTCCAATCCTAAATTAAATCTAGAATCAGCTTCCTATTTCGCATCAAAGCCTCCTTCACTCACGCTGCCAAACATACCCTCGTAAAACTGACTCTATCCTACCAATCCTCGACTTCGGCGATTTCATTTACAAAATAGTCTCCAACACTCTACTCAACAAATTGGAAGCAGTCTATCACAGTGCCATCCGTTTTGTCACCAAAGCCCCATATACTACTCACCACTGCGACCTGTACGCTCTCATTGGCTGGCCCTCACTACACATCCATCGCCAAACCCACTGGCTCCAGGTCATCTATAAGTCTTTGCTAGGTAAAGCCCGCCTTATCTCAGCTCATTGGTCACCATAGCAACACCCACCCGTAGCATGTTCTCCAGCAGGTATAGCTCACTCGTCACCCCCAAAGCCAACACCTCTTTTGGCCGCCTTTCCTTCCAGTTCTCTGCTGCCAATGACTGGAACAAATTGCAAAAATCACTGAAGCCTTATATCTCCCTCACTAACTTTAAGCATCAGCTGTCAGAGCAGCTTACCGATCGCTGCAGCTGTACACAGCCAATCTGTAAATAGCCCATCCAACGACCTCATCCCCATGTTGTTTTTAATTTACTTTTTTGCACACCAGTATTTCTACATGCACATCCTCATCTGCTCATCTATCACTCCAGTGTTAATCTGCTAAATTGTAATTACTTCGCCACTGTGGCCTATTTATTGCCTTACCTCCTCACTCCATTTGCACACACATTTTCTATTGTATTATTGACTGTACGTTTGTTTATCCCATGTGTAACTCTGTTACACATTGTATGAACATTTGAACATCTTGGCCATGTTCTGTTATCTCCACCCGGCAACGCCAGAAGAGGACTGGCCACCCCACATATGCTCTCTCTAATTCTCTCTTTTTTTCCTCTCTCTCGGAGGACCTGAGCCCTAGGACCATGCCCCAGGACTACCTGACATGATGACTCCTTGCTGTCCCCAGTCCATCTGACCGTGCTGCTGCTCCAGTTTCAACTGTTCTGCCTTATTATTATACGACCATGCTGGTCATTTATGAACATTTGAACATCTTGGCCATGTTCTGTTATAATCTCCACCCGGCACAGCCAGAAGAGGACTGGCCACCCCACATAGCCTGGTTCCTCTCTAGGTTTCTTCCTAGGTTTTGGCCTTTCTAGGGAGTTTTTCCTAGCCACCGTGCTTCTACACCTGCATTGCTTGCTGTTTGGGGTTTTAGGCTGGGTTTCTGTACAGCACTTTGAGATATCAGCTGATGTAAGAAGGGCTATATAAATACATTTGATTTGATTTGTTGTTGTTTGTCGCACTGCTATGCTTTATCTTGGCTAAGTCGCAGTTGTAAATGAGAACGTGTTCTCAACCAGCTTACCTGGTTAAATAAAGGTAGAAAAAAAAGAAAAAAAAAGGTAAATTTGTAATAAATAAAATAAATCATTTTTTTTAATGAAAGGTGAATTTGTCTCCCAGTGTCTGTTGGAAAGCAGACTGAACCAAGTCTTCCTCTAGGATTTTTGCCTGTGCTTAGCACTATTCCGTTTATTTTTATCCTAAAAAACTCCTTATTCCTTGCTGTTGACAAGCATAGCCATAACATGATGCAGCTTGAAAATGTGAAGAGTTGTACTCAGTAATGTGTTGTGTTGGATTTTCCCCGAACATCAGCTTTGTATTGAGGACAAAAAAATGCATGTTGCCTTTTTGTTGTTGTTGTTGCAGAATGCCTTTAGTGCCTTGTTGCCAACAGGATGCATGTTGTTGTTGTTGCAGAATGCCTTTAGTGCCTTGTTGCCAACAGGATGCATGTTGCCTTGTTGTTGTTGTTGCAGAATGCCTTTAGTGCCTTGTTGCCAACAGGATGCATGTTGCCTTGTTGTTGTTGCAGAATTCCTTTAGTGCCTTGTTGCCAACAGGATGCATGTTGCCTTGTTGTTGTTGCAGAATGCCTTTAGTGCCTTGTTGCCAACAGGATGCATGTTGCCTTGTTGTTGTTGTTGCAGAATGCCTTTAGTGCCTTGTTGCCAACAGGATGCATGTTGCCTTGTTGTTGTTGTTGCAGAATGCCTTTAGTGCCTTGTTGCCAACAGGATGCATGTTGTTGTTGTTGCAGAATGCCTTTAGTGCCTTGTTGCCAACAGGATGCATGTTGTTGTTGTTGCAGAATGCCTTTAGTGCCTTGTTGTCTTCCTTCTTTTCACTCTGTCATTTATATTACTATGTTTATGTTCAGGCTGTAACAACAAAATGTGCCCTGTACATGATAGAAGTCATCAGGCTTAGCCCTGTACATGATAGAAGTCATCAGGCTTAGCCCTGTACATGATAGCTGTACATGATAGAAGTCATCAGGCTTAGCCCTGTACATGATAGAAGTCATCAGGCTTAGCCCTGTACATGATAGAAGTCATCAGGCTTAGCCCTGTACATGATAGAAGTCATCAGGCTTAGCCCTGTACATGATAGAAGTCATCAGGCTTAGCCCTGTACATGATAGAAGTCATCAGGCTTAGCCCTGTACATGATAGAAGTCATCAGGCTTAGCCCTGTACATGATAGAAGTCATCAGGCTTAGCCCTGTACATGATAGAAGTCATCAGGCTTAGCCCTGTACATGATAGAAGTCATCAGGCTTAGCCCTGTACATGATAGAAGTCATCAGGCTTAGCCCTGTACATGATAGAAGTCATCAGGCTTAGCCCTGTACATGATAGAAGTCATCAGGCTTAGCCCTGTACATGATAGAAGTCATCAGGCTTAGCCCTGTACATGATAGAAGTCATCAGGCTTAGCCCTGTACATGATAGAAGTCATCAGGCTTAGCCCTGTACATGATAGAAGTCATCAGGCTTAGCCCTGTACATGGTGGAAGTTGGTCATCAGGCTTAGCCCTGTACATGGTGGAAGTTGGTCATCAGGCTTAGCCCTGTACATGGTGGAAGTTGGTCATCAGGCTTAGCCCTGTACATGGTGGAAGTTGGTCATCAGGCTTAGCCCTGTACATGGTGGAAGTTGGTCATCAGGCTTAGCCCTGTACATGGTGGAAGTTGGTCATCAGGCTTAGCCCTGTACATGGTGGAAGTTGGTCATCAGGCTTAGCCCTGTACATGGTGGAAGTTGGTCATCAGGCTTAGCCCTGTACATGATAGAAGTCATCAGGCTTAGCCCTGTACATGGTGGAAGTCATCAGGCTTAGCCCTGTACATGGTGGAAGTTGGTCATCAGGCTTAGCCCTGTACATGGTGGAAGTTGGTCATCAGGCTTAGCCCTGTACATGGTGGAAGTTGGTCATCAGGCTTAGCCCTGTACATGGTGGAAGTTGGTCATCAGGCTTAGCCCTGTACATGGTGGAAGTTGGTCATCAGGCTTAGCCCTGTACATGGTGGAAGTTGGTCATCAGGCTTAGCCCTGTACATGGTGGAAGTTGGTCATCAGGCTTAGCCCTGTACATGATAGAAGTCATCAGGCTTAGCCCTGTACATGGTGGAAGTTGGTCATCAGGCTTAGCCCTGTACATGGTGGAAGTTGGTCATCAGGCTTAGCCCTGTACATGATAGAAGTCATCAGGCTTAGCCCTGTACATGGTGGAAGTCATCAGGCTTAGCCCTGTACATGGTGGAAGTTGGTCATCAGGCTTAGCCCTGTACATGGTGGAAGTTGGTCATCAGGCTTAGCCCTGTACATGGTGGAAGTTGGTCATCAGGCTTAGCCCTGTACATGGTGGAAGTTGGTCATCAGGCTTAGCCCTGTACATGGTGGAAGTTGGTCATCAGGCTTAGCCCTGTACATGGTGGAAGTTGGTCATCAGGCTTAGCCCTGTACATGGTGGAAGTTGGTCATCAGGCTTAGCCCTGTACATGGTGGAAGTTGGTCATCAGGCTTAGCCCTGTACATGGTGGAAGTTGGTCATCAGGCTTAGCCCTGTACATGGTGGAAGTTGGTCATCAGGCTTAGCCCTGTACATGGTGGAAGTTGGTCATCAGGCTTAGCCCTGTACATGATAGAAGTCATCAGGCTTAGCCCTGTACATGGTGGAAGTTGGTCATCAGGCTTAGCCCTGTACATGGTGGAAGTTGGTCATCAGGCTTAGCCCTGTACATGATAGAAGTCATCAGGCTTAGCCCTGTACATGGTGGAAGTCATCAGGCTTAGCCCTGTACATGGTGGAAGTTGGTCATCAGGCTTAGCCCTGTACATGGTGGAAGTTGGTCATCAGGCTTAGCCCTGTACATGATAGAAGTCATCAGGCTTAGCCCTGTATATGGTGGATGTCATCAGGCTTAGCCCTGTACATGGTGGAAGTTGGTCATCAGGCTTAGCCCTGTACATGGTGGAAGTTGGTCATCAGGCTTAGCCCTGTACATGGTGGAAGTTGGTCATCAGGCTTAGCCCTGTACATGGTGGAAGTTGGTCATCAGGCTTAGCCCTGTACATGGTGGAAGTTGGTCATCAGGCTTAGCCCTGTACATGGTGGAAGTCGGTCATCAGGCTTAGCCCTGTACATGGTGGAAGTCGGTCATCAGGCTTAGCCCTGTACATGGTGGAAGTCGGTCATCAGGCTTAGCCCTGTACATGGTGGAAGTCGGTCATCAGGCTTAGCCCTGTACATGATGGAAGTCGGTCATCAGGCTTAGCCCTGTACATGATGGAAGCTGGTCATCAGGCTTAGCCCTGTACATGGTGGAAGCTGGTCATCAGGCTTAGCCCTGTACATGATGGAAGCTGGTCATCAGGCTTAGCCCTGTACATGGTGGAAGCTGGTCATCAGGCTTAGCCCTGTACATGGTGGAAGCTGGTCATCAGGCTTAGCCCTGTACATGATGGAAGCTGGTCATCAGGCTTAGCCCTGTACATGATGGAAGCTGGTCATCAGGCTTAGCGTTCACCTGGTCAGTTCTTTCAGATCAATGAAAGACGTGAGAAAGAGCCAATCACCCACCTCTGGGCCACTAGGATGTTGAGACGACTGAGTCCAGCAGAGAAGCTACTTCCAGTTCCTGTTGTTGAGGTCACTGTGGGGTCATCCAGTCTGCGTCCACAGGATGAGCTGGGAATACAACCAGATTTATTGACAATAATAAATACAGCATCTTCCCTACAGCAGTGGTTCCCAAACCAGGGGTCGCGACTGCTATGAAAATGGGGTCGTGGGAGAATTTGCAACCCCCCCCGCCCCCAAAAGATATACATATAAACACTAGAAAACACATTATAATATCTTCTTTGTATCTCAAAAGAATGTAAATGTGGTTTACTTAAAACATCTAAATGAAAATGATTCCAATTTAAAAGATTACATTTAACGGCCACACTGTTGCACTTGAAACATTCCCATGGTGAATGACTAGCTACACTATCAAGCTACACACTATTGAATCATTCCCATGGTGAATGACTAGCTACACTATGAAACTACACACTATTGAATCATTCCCATGGTGAATGACTAGCTACACTATGAAACTACACACTGGTGTATCCTGGCTATGTCCCTGGTGTATCCTGGCTATGTCCCTGGTGTATCCTGGCTATGTCCCTGGTGTATCCTGGTGTATCCTGGCTATGTCCCTGGTGTATCCTGGCTATGTCCCTGGTGTATCCTGGCTATGTCCCTGGTGTATCCTGGTGTATCCTGGCTATGTCCATGGTGTATCCTGGCTATGTCCCTGGTGTATCCTGGCTATGTCTCTGGTGTATCCTGGCTATGTCTCTGGTGTATCCTGGCTATGTCTCTGGTGTATCCTGGCTATGTCTCTGGTGTATCCTGGCTATGTCTCTGGTGTATCCTGGCTATGTCTCTGGTGGGTATCCTGGCTATGTCCATGGTGTATCCTGGCTATGTCCATGGTGTATCCTGGCTATGTCCTGGCTATGTCTCTGGTGTATCCTGGTGTATCCTGGCTATGTCTCTGGTGTGTATCCTGGCTATGTCTCTGGTGTGTATCCTGGCTATGTCTCTGGTGGGTATCCTGGCTATGTCTCTGGTGGGTATCCTGGCTATGTCTCTGGTGGGTATCCTGGCTATGTCTCTGGTGGGTATCCTGGCTATGTCTCTGGTGGGTATCCTGGCTATGTCTCTGGTGGGTATCCTGGCTATGTCTCTGGTGGGTATCCTGGCTATGTCTCTGGTGGGTATCCTGGCTATGTCTCTGGTGGGTATCCTGGCTATGTCTCTGGTGTATCCTGGCTATGTCTCTGGTGTATCCTGGCTATGTCCTGGCTATGCCCTGGTGTATCCTGGCTATGTCCTGGTGTATCCTGGCTATGCCCTGGTGTATCCTGGTGTATCCTGGCTATGTCTCTGGTGTGTATCCTGGCTATGTCTCTGGTGTATCCTGGCTATGTCCTGGTGTATCCTGGCTATGCCCTGGTGTATCCTGGCTATGTCTCTGGTGTGTATCCTGGCTATGTCTCTGGTGGGTATCCTGGCTATGTCTCTGGTGGGTATCCTGGCTATGTCCATGGTGTATCCTGGCTATGTCCATGGTGTATCCTGGCTATGTCCTGGCTATGTCTCTGGTGTATCCTGGTGTATCCTGGCTATGTCTCTGGTGTGTATCCTGGCTATGTCTCTGGTGTGTATCCTGGCTATGTCTCTGGTGTGTATCCTGGCTATGTCTCTGGTGTGTATCCTGGCTATGTCTCTGGTGGGTATCCTGGCTATGTCTCTGGTGGGTATCCTGGCTATGTCTCTGGTGGGTATCCTGGCTATGTCTCTGGTGGGTATCCTGGCTATGTCTCTGGTGGGTATCCTGGCTATGTCTCTGGTGGGTATCCTGGCTATGTCTCTGGTGGGTATCCTGGCTATGTCTCTGGTGTATCCTGGCTATGTCTCTGGTGTATCCTGGCTATGTCCTGGCTATGCCCTGGTGTATCCTGGCTATGTCCTGGTGTATCCTGGCTATGCCCTGGTGTATCCTGGTGTATCCTGGCTATGTCTCTGGTGTGTATCCTGGCTATGTCTCTGGTGTATCCTGGCTATGTCCTGGTGTATCCTGGCTATGCCCTGGTGTATCCTGGCTATGTCTCTGGTGGGTATCCTGGCTATGTCTCTGGTGGGTATCCTGGCTATGTCTCTGGTGGGTATCCTGGCTATGTCTCTGGTGGGTATCCTGGCTATGTCTCTGGTGGGTATCCTGGCTATGTCTCTGGTGGGTATCCTGGCTATGTCCTGGTGTATCCTGGCTATGTCTCTGGTGTATCCTGGCTATGTCCCTGGTGTATCCTGGCTATGTCCCTGGTGTATCCTGGCTATGTCCCTGGTGTATCCTGGTGTATCCTGGCTATGTCCATGGTGTATCCTGGCTATGTCCCTGGTGTATCCTGGCTATGTCCCTGGTGTATCCTGGCTATGTCTCTGGTGTATCCTGGCTATGTCTCTGGTGTATCCTGGCTATGTCTCTGGTGTATCCTGGCTATGTCTCTGGTGTATCCTGGCTATGTCTCTGGTGTATCCTGGCTATGTCTCTGGTGTATCCTGGCTATGTCTCTGTATCCTGGCTATGTCTCTGGTGTATCCTGGCTATGCCTGGTGTATCCTGGCTATGCCCTGGTGTATCCTGGTGTATCCTGGCTATGTCTCTGGTGTGTATCCTGGCTATGTCTCTGGTGTGTATCCTGGCTATGCCCTGGTGTATCCTGGCTAGGCCCTGGTGTATCTCTGGTGTATCCTGGCTATGTCCTCTGGTGTGTATCCTGGCTATGTCTCTGGTGTGTATCCTGGCTATGTCTCTGGTGTGTATCCTGGCTATGTCGCTGGTGTGTATCCTGGCTATGTCTCTGGTGTGTATCCTGGCTATGTCTCTGGTGTGTATCCTGGCTATGTCTCTGGTGTGTATCCTGGCTATGTCTCTGGTGTGTATCCTGGCTATGTCTCTGGTGTGTATCCTGGCTATGTCTCTGGTGTGGTATCCTGGCTATGTCGCTGGTGTGTATCCTGGCTATGTCTCTGGTGTGTATCCGGCTATGTCTCTGGTGTGTATCCTGGCTATGTCTCTGGTGTGTATCCTGGCTATGTCTCTGGTGTGTATCCTGGCTATGTCTCTGGTGTGTATCCTGGCTATGTCTCTGGTGTGTATCCTGGCTATGTCTCTGGTGTGTATCCTGGCTATGTCTCTGGTGTGTATCCTGGCTATGTCTCTGGTGTGTATCCTGGCTATGTCTCTGGTGTGTATCCTGGCTATGTCTCTGGTGTGTATCCTGGCTATGTCTCTGGCGTGTATCCTGGCTATGTCTCTGGCGTGTATCCTGGCTATGTCTCTGGCGTGTATCCTGGCTATGTCTCTGGCGTGTATCCTGGCTATGTCTCTGGCGTGTATCCTGGCTATGTCTCTGGCGTGTATCCTGGCTATGTCTCTGGCGTATCCTGGCGTATCCTGGCTATGTCTCTGGCGTATCCTGGCTATGTCTCTGGCGTATCCTGGCTATGCCCTGGTGTATCCTGGCTATGCCCTGGTGTATCCTGGCTATGTCCTGGTGTATCCTGGCTATGTCCTGGTGTATCCTGGCTATGCCCTGGTGTATCCTGGCTATGCCCTGGTGTATCCTGGCTAGGTCCTGGTGTATCCTGGCTATGCCCTGGTGTATCCTGGCTATGCCCTGGTGTATCCTGGCTATGCCCTGGTGTATCCTGGCTAGGTCCTGGTGTATCCTGGCTAGGTCCTGGTGTATCCTGGCTATGTCCTGGTGTTTAAAGAAAGGCTGAATGAACATAATATAACATTCAGGAGACATCCAGCGACAATACTGAACACACAAACACCACAGAACGGGAAATTCACACTTCAACCAAAAGCCCCAAGAGTGGGAAGACACACCGACGGATGGAGCCACGGCTGTAGGACATACCTGAGAGGCAAGGAGGGGGTGGAGCTACTGAGATCACATCCTGTGCTATTGAGGCGGCGGGTGTAAGAGGCGCTACGACTCAGCCAGCTGAGAGAGAGGGAGAGAGGAGGGGTGTAAGAGGTGCTACGACTCAACCAGATGAGAGAGAGGGAGAGAGAGAGAGAGAGAGGAGGAGGGGTGTAAGAGGCGCTACGACTCAACCAGCTGAGAGAGAGGGAGAGAGGAGGAGGGGTGTAAGAGGCACTACGACTCAGCCAGCTGAGAGAGAGGGAGAGAGGAGGGGTGTAAGAGAGAGGGGGGGAGAGAGGAGGGGTGTAAGAGGCGCTACGACTCAGCCAGCTGAGAGAGAGGGAGAGAGGAGGAGGGGTGTAAGAGGCACTACGACTCAACCAGCTGAGAGAGAGGGAGAGGAGGAGGGGTGTAAGAGGTGCTACGACTCAACCAGCTGAGAGAGAGAGGAGGGGTGTAAGAGGCACTACGACTCAACCAGCTGAGAGAGAGGGAGAGGGGGGGGGGGGGGGTGATGCAGTGAAGCTCAAAACCTGTTTAGCTATTCTCACAAACGCACTCAGCCACACACACACAGTGAAGCCGATGAGCAGCCTTTCACTTCCATTCCATACTGTGGTACGTGACAGCATCATGTGAGGCAAGCTGAGCCCACTTGCTAGTGCTGTCCGGGTTGCTGTCTGGTATACTGAAGAGACGTCTGGTTGGAATGGGGTTCACAAACCTGCTAGTGCTGTCTGGGTTGTTGTCTGGTATACTGAAGAGACGTCTGGTTGGACTGGGGTTCACAAACCTGCTAGTGCTGTCTGGGTTGGTGTCTGGTATACTGAAGAGACGTCTGGTTGGACTGGGGTTCACAAACCTGCTAGTGCTGTCTGGGTTGGTGTCTGGTATACTGAAGAGACGTCTGGTTGGACTGGGGTTCACAAACCTGCTAGTGCTGTCTGGGTTGGTGTCTGGTATACTGAAGAGACGTCTGGTTGGACTGGGGTTCACAAACCTGCTAGTGCTGTCTGGGTTGCTGTCTGGTATACTGAAGAGACGTCTGGTTGGACTGGGGTTCACAAACCTGCTAGTGCTGTCTGGTATACTGAAGAGACGTCTGGTTGGACTGGGGTTCACAAACCTGCTAGTGCTGTCTGGGTTGCTGTCTGGTATACTGAAGAGACGTCTGGTTGGACTGGGGTTCACAAACCTGCTAGTGCTGTCTGGGTTGCTGTCTGGTATACTGAAGAGACGTCTGGTTGGACTGGGGTTCACAAACCTGCTAGTGCTGTCTGGGTTGCTGTCTGGTATACTGAAGAGACGTCTGGTTGGACTGGGGTTCACTCTGGCAGTCCTGGGTTCCTGAAAGTACAAGGACGTTTGATGATCAATATCTAGCTATGAATAGTTTCAAACATATCACTACTAACTAGATGGTCCAGTCTAAGAGGACAGTAGTGATGTAGTTGGTCCAGTCTAAGAGGACAGTAGTGTATTAGAGGTGCTGATGTAGTTGGTCCAGTCTAAGAGGACAGTAGTGATGTAGATGGTCCAGTCTAAGAGGACAGTAGTGATGTAGTTGGTCCAGTCTAAGAGGACAGTAGTGATGTAGATGGTCCAGTCTAAGAGGACAGTAGTGATGTAGATGGTCCAGTCTAAGAGGACAGTAGTGATGTAGATGGTCCAGTCTAAGAGGACAGTAGTGATGTAGTTGGTCCAGTCTAAGAGGACAGTAGTAATGTAGATGGTCCAGTCTAAGAGGACAGTAGTGATGTAGATGGTCCAGTCTAAGAGGACAGTAGTGATGTAGATGGTCCAGTCTAAGAGGACAGTAGTGATGTAGGTTGTCCAGTCTAAGAGGACAGTAGTGATGTAGTTGGTCCAGTCTAAGAGGACAGTAGTGATGTAGTTGGTCCAGTCTAAGAGGTCAGTAGTGTATTCGAGGTGGTGATGTAGTTGGTCCAGTCTAAGAGGACAGTAGTGATGTAGTTGGTCCAGTCTAAGAGGACAGTAGTGATGTAGTTGGTCCAGTCTAAGAGGACAGTAGTGTATTCGAGGTGGTGATGTAGTTGGTCCAGTCTAAGAGGACAGTAGTGATGTAGTTGGTCCAGTCTAAAAGGACAGTAGTGATGTAGTTGGTCCAGTCTAAGAGGTCAGTAGTGTATTCGAGGTGGTGATGTAGTTGGTCCAGTCTAAGAGGACAGTAGTGATGTAGATGGTCCAGTCTAAGAGGACAGTAGTGATGTAGATTGTCCAGTCTAAAAGGACAGTAGTGATGTAGTTGGTCCAGTCTAAGAGGACAGTAGTGATGTAGTTGGTCCAGTCTAGGAGGACAGTAGTGATGTAGTTGGTCCAGTCTAAGAGGACAGTAGTGATGTAGATGGTCCAGTCTAAGAGGACAGTAGTGATGTAGATGGTCCAGTCTAAGAGGACAGTAGTGATGTAGATGGTCCAGTCTAAGAGGACAGTAGTGATGTAGATTGTCCAGTCTAAAAGGACAGTAGTGATGTAGTTGGTCCAGTCTAAGAGGACAGTAGTGATGTAGATGGTCCAGTCTAAGAGGACAGTAGTGATGTAGATGGTCCAGTCTAAGAGGACAGTAGTGATGTAGTTGGTCCAGTCTAAGAGGACAGTAGTGATGTAGATGGTCCAGTCTAAGAGGACAGTAGTGATGTAGATGGTCCAGTCTAAGAGGACAGTAGTGATGTAGTTGGTCCAGTCTAAGAGGACAGTAGTGATGTAGATGGTCCAGTCTAAGAGGACAGTAGTGATGTAGATGGTCCAGTCTAAGAGGACAGTAGTGATGTAGTTGGTCCAGTCTAAGAGGTCAGTAGTGTATTAGAGGTGGTGATGTAGTTGGTCCAGTCTAAGAGGACAGTAGTGATGTAGATGGTCCAGTCTAAGAGGACAGTAGTGATGTAGATGGTCCATTCTAAGAGGACAGTTGTGTATTAGAGGTGCTGATGTAGATGGTCCAGTCTAAGAGGACAGTAGTGATGTAGATGGTCCAGTCTAAGAGGACAGTAGTGATGTAGTTGCTCCAGTCTAAGAGGACAGTAGTGATGTAGTTGGTCCAGTCTAAGAGGTCAGTAGTGTATTAGAGGTGGTGATGTAGTTGGTCCAGTCTAAGAGGACAGTAGTGATGTAGATGGTCCAGTCTAAGAGGACAGTAGTGATGTAGTTGGTCCAGTCTAAGAGGACAGTAGTGATGTAGTTGGTCCAGTCTAAGAGGTCAGTAGTGTATTAGAGGTGCTGATGTAGATGGTCCAGTCTAAGAGGACAGTAGTGATGTAGTTGGTCCAGTCTAAGAGGACAGTAGTGATGTAGTTGGTCCAGTCTAAGAGGACAGTAGTGATGTAGATGGTCCAGTCTAAGAGGACAGTAGTGATGTACTTAGTCCAGTCTAAGAGGAGAGTAGTGATGTAGATGGTCCAGTCTAAGAGGACAGTAGTGATGTAGATGGTCCAGTCTAAGAGGACAGTAGTGATGTAGATGGTCCAGTCTAAGAGGACAGTAGTGATGTAGTTGCTCCAGTCTAAGAGGACAGTAGTGCATTAGAGGTAGTGATGTAGTTGGTCCAGTCTAAGATGTAGTTGTATTTCCTTGATTCCTTGTGTCCTCTCTCCTTGCCTACTTCTCTAAATAGATTGGAGGTTGTTTCGTGAAGGAAATGAGGAGAGGAATCAAAGAAATACAATGAGGAGAGGAATCAAGGGAATACAATGAGGAGAGGAATCAAGGGAATACAATGAGACGAATCAAGGGAATACAATGAGGAGACGAATCAAGGGAATACAATGAGGAGAGGAATCAAGGGAATACAACTCAAATTCACCCTGTGATGCTCCTGTACTGTATCTGTAAAGAATCAACAGTTGTCACAAATAATTCTCAGCCTGTGATGCTCCGGTACCTTTTAAAGGTGTGTTTTTACCATCAATGTGGTCTGGTTCCAGTACCTTGGTGTCTGTACTGGTGTCAGAGCTGAGGCGTGGGCTGGAGGCAGAGCGGATCATACCCAGGCTCAACTCAGGCGCCCCGCGGGTGGACTCCTGACTTGGGTCGGTGGTACCTGAAGGCCCCAGGGTCACGGAGCTGCCTGCTTTACGAAGAGAGGTCCTCCAGGAGCCAGGGGCCGCACCAGGGGCTGAGCTAGGTGCTGCCTCTGGGGCTGGGGGCTTCCCTGGGTCCTGCTGCAGAAGGAGAGAGAGATTTACGATTCACTGATCAAATCAACTTAGATTAATGACCTGCCAACAGAGGTAATAAAAGACAATTTACCAAATCACTTTAAATAGTCAATAGCAGAGTGCACAGGTTGTTCATCTGAGTCCCCCCCCAGGCCGTAGCTGACTCCGTCACCAGGAAGATACCAAGTCATAGCTGCCTCTGTCACCAGGGAGATACCAAGTCATAGCTGCCCTACCCAGCATTCTGGCGTTCAAACACCAACAGAAACATACCTTTTTAACCGTGTTTCCTGAAGTGCTGGTTGCCATGGAGGTAGCGTGGGGGGAGGAGCTGTTGCGTTTGTTGTTCAAGTTGTTGATGATCTCTCTGTTTTTGGCTTTCTCTGCAATAATCACCATAAGCCAGTTAATGACATGATTCTCTACAACAATCACCATCAGCCTGTTAATGACATGTTCTCTGCAACAATCACCATCAGCCAGTTAATGACATGATTCTCTGCAACAATCACCATCAGCCAGTTAATGACATGATTCTCTGCAACAATCACCATCAGCCTGTTAATGACATGTTCTCTGCAACAATCACCATCAGCCAGTTAATGACATGATTCTCTGCAACAATCACCATCAGCCAGTTAATGACATGATTCTCTGCAACAATCACCATCAGCCAGTTAATGACATGATTCTCTGCAACAATCACCATCAGCCAGTTAATGACATGATTCTCTGCAACAATCACCATCAGCCAGTTAATGACATGATTCTCTGCAACAATCACCATCAGCCAGTTAATGACATGATTCTCTGCAACAATCACCATCAGCCTGTTAATGACATGATTCTCTGCAACAATCACCATCAGCCAGTTAATGACATGATTCTCTACAATAGAACAAGTCCACATTGGGTTTCAGTCTTTAAGGCATCCGTCATGACAGGGTTTAGGTCCATTCCATTTCAACTCAGTAAACTCAAATGTTACTTCATGAATGGACTAGACTGAAATGGACTTGACACCAGGGAAACTTCTTTTTCTCTCAGTCTCTCACCTGATTCTGCATCGCTCTCAGACTCGTCCTCCTCTTCTTCTGAACTGGAGCTGCTGGAGGCTTGGGCCTGTCCCTGTGTCCCATGCTGAGTCTGTACCCCCTCCTCATCCTCATCCTCAGCAGGGCTGCTGGTCAGGGCAGGGGGAGGGTGCTTCTCTCTCTCGTGGAGGCAGATCTTCTCCCGGCTGCTCATACGAGAGATTGAGGTCCTGCAGGGGAGAGGATGACAGGGAAGGCATGGAGGAACCAATCAGTGACGGTGATCACTAAGGGCGAAGACAATCCGTGTGTGTGTGTAAACAAAAACAAACAAAACCAGGATTTGGACTGTAACTGGATCCTGTGTGGGAGACTGAGGGACAGCTTAAATATATGAATACCATTGGATGACCAGGCCATCACTGTAAATAACAACGGTGTCTGATTGGTACAGGTGTCAGGTGGGTAACAGACAGTGTGATTCTATTGGTAGAGAGGTGTCAGGTGGGTAACAGACAGTGTGATTCTATTGGTAGAGAGGTGTCAGGTGGGTAACAGACAGTGTGATTCTATTGGTAGAGAGGTGTCAGGTGGGTAAAAGACAGTGTCTGATTCTCTTGGCTCATATCAGTAACACACTAAGCT
Source organism: Oncorhynchus kisutch (assembly GCF_002021735.2). Taxonomy (NCBI): domain Eukaryota; kingdom Metazoa; phylum Chordata; class Actinopteri; order Salmoniformes; family Salmonidae; genus Oncorhynchus; species Oncorhynchus kisutch. The sequence goes on from NC_034195.2 coordinate 55,975,042, forward strand.
ACGTCTGTGGTTCTGTATCAGTGATTCCTAGGTGGATAACAGACTGGCACAGACAACAGACATGCTGGGGCACTGACTTGCGTGGTCGAACCGATGCCATATTGATAGGAGGGCTGGTCTCGATGACAGGAGGCTGGGACAGCTTGGCTTTTTCTGTACGCAGCTAGAGAGATATACAGGAAGACATACAGAGTAAATATACAGAGTCAATATACAGGAAGACATATACAGAGTCAATATACAGGAAGACATTTACAGAGTCAATATACAGAGTCAATATACAGGAAGACATATACAGAGTCAATATACAGAGTCAATATACAGGAAGACATATACAGAGTCAATATACAGGAAGACATATACAGGAAGACATATACAGAGTAAATATACAGGAAGACATATACAGAGTCAATATACAGGAAGACATTTACAGAGTCAATATACAGAGTCAATATACAGGAAGACATATACAGAGTCAATATACAGGAAGACATATACAGAGTCAATATACAGGAAGACATTTACAGAGTCAATATACAGAGTCAATATACAGGAAGACATATACAGAGTCAATATACAGGAAGACATATACAGAGTCAATATACAGGAAGACATATACAGGAAGACATATACAGAGTAAATATACAGGAAGACATATACAGAGTCAATATACAGGAAGACATTTACAGAGTCAATATACAGAGTCAATATACAGGAAGACATATACAGAGTAAATATACAGGAAGACATATACAGGAAGACATATACAGAGTAAATATACAGGAAGACATATACAGAGTCAATATACAGGAAGACATATAGTACCAGTGAAAGTTTGGACACACCTACTCATTCAAGTGTTTCCCTTTAGTTTTACTATTTTATAAAATGTAGAATAGTGGAGACATCAACACTATGAAATAACACACATGGAATCATGTAGTAACAAAAATAGTTAAATAAATCAAGAATATATTGTATATTAATAGTAGTGCACTTTATAGGGCATAGGATGCCATTAGGACGGCGACAGAGACTTACAGAATTTTGTTTCTTTGTCAGCTCCTCCAGAGTGTCCACTAGGGTGTCATCTGCTACCTCTAGAGGGGTCTGTCCCTGGAACAAGGACACACATGGTTTAATGTAGAGCATCAGAGTCTACTAGGGTGTCATCTGCTACGTGTAGAGGGGTTTGTCCCTGGAACAAGGACACATATCATTTAGTGCATTGACATTATGAGTGTCCAAAATGGCACCCTATTCCCTGGATATCACTACTTTAGTAGTGCGCTATAAGTAGTGCGCTATATAGGGAATAGGGTTCTATAGGGCTCTGGTCTAAAGTAGTGCACTATATAGGGAATAGGGTTCTATAGGGCTCTGGTCTAAAGTAGTGCACTATATAGGGAATAGGGTTCTATAGGGCTCTGGTCTAAAGTAGTGCACTATATAGGGAATAGGGTTCCATTTGTGTAACAATACTGCTGAGTCAGCATGTAGTATAGATGTGATTACATTGCATGAGCCGTTACATACTCAGAGTGATTGAGATGCTCCGTGTCTGGGCACATAGGGAGACTAATACAGCCCCAGACTGGAGGTGTCATAATACCCATAAAACCTAGCGGTCAAACAGGGAAACGCTTCCAATCGTTTTTCCACCATTCATTTTCCTTATAGGGGAAAACCTGTAGGTGTGACTTTTCGATAACAGTGTAAATCTCTCTGGACAAGGTGACTTTTCGATAACCGTGTAAACCTCTCTGGACAAGGTGACTTTTGTCAATAAAATACAGCTGTATTTACTCTCAGATTGGAACATGCTAATTAGCATGCGGGGGGGGGGGGGGTGTACTTAATATTTTGTACATGTCAGAGTTTAACTGTCAGAGCAGCTCACAGATTACTGCACCTGTACATAGACCACCTATAATTTAGCCCAAACAACTACCTCTTTCCCAACTGTATTTAATTTTTATTTATTTATTTATTTTGCTCCTTTGCACCCCATTATTTTTATTTCTACTTTGCACATTCTTCCATTGCAAAACTACCATTCCAGTGTTTTACTTGCTATATTGTATTTACTTTGCCATCATGGCCTTTTTTGCCTTTACCTCCCTTCTCACCTCATTTGCTCACATTGTATATAGACTTGTTTATACTGCATTATTGACTGTATGTTTGTTTTTACTCCATGTGTAACTCTGTGTCGTTGTATCTGTCGAACTGCTTTGCTTTATCTTGGCCAGGTCGCAATTGTAAATGAGAACTTGTTCTCAACTTGCCTACCTGGTTAAATAAAGGTGTTCTCAACTAGCCTACCTGGTTAAATAAAGGTGTTCTCAACTTGCCTACCTGGTTAAATAAAGGTGTTCTCAACTTGCCTACCTGGTTAAATAAAGGTGTTCTCAACTAGCCTACCTGGTTAAATAAAGGTGTTCTCAACTAGCCTACCTGGTTAAATAAAGGTGTTCTCAACTAGCCTACCTGGTTAAATAAAGGTGAAATAAATAAAAAACATTCAGAGAATGCGTGTATCTTCTCCCACTCACCACGTTGTTGAGAGCAGCCATCTCACACATGTTGTCAGCCAGCAGAGAACACACCTCCTGCTGTCCCCAGTGAGCAGCAGCGTGCAGGGCTGTCCAGCCATCCACATCACCACTGTCCAAATCCAGACCACACTGGAGCAGGACCCTGTGGGGGCGGGGGGGGGAGATGAACAGGGTGAGGGAGAGAGAGAGAGATAGAGAGAGGAAGGGGAGAGAGAGAGATGAACAGGGTGAGGGAGAGAGAGAGAGGAAGGGGAGAGAGACAGGAGGGGGAGAGATATGAAGAGGGAGAGAGAGAAGAAGAGGAAGGGGAGAAAGATAAGCAGACAACTAGAAAGAGGAGAAGGTTGAGGTAAGGCAAAATGTGAGGTGGTGGTGAGGATGACTAACAATCGGGGCAACGTTGAGCATTTTTAGCATGTATAGTATGTGTAGCATGTTTAGCATGTATAGTATGTGTAGCATGTAAAGGATGTATAGTGTGTAGCATTTTTAACATGTGTAGCATGTTTAGCATGTATAGTATGTGTAGCATGTTTAGTATGTGTAGCATGTTTAGCATGTATAGTATGTGTAGCATGTTTAGCATGTATAGTATGTGTAGCATGTTTAGCATGTATAGTATGTGTAGCATGTTTAGTATGTGTAGCATGTTTAGCATGTATAGTATGTGTAGCATGTTTAGCATGTATAGCATTTTTAGCATGTTTAGCATGTATAGTATGTGTAGCATGTTTAGTATGTGTAGCATGTTTAGCATATATAGTATGTGTAGCATGTTTAGTATGTGTAGCATGTTTAGTATGCGTAGCATGTTTAGCATGTTTAGTATGCGTAGCATGTTTAGTATGTTCAGTATGCATAGCAGGTTTAGTATATGTAGTATGTTTAGCATGTGTAGCATGTGTAGCATGTTTAGTATGTGTAGCATGTTTAGCATGTATAGTATATGTAGCATGTTTAGCATGTATAGTATGTGTAGCATTTTTAGCATGTGTAGCATGTTTAGCATGTATAGTATGTGTAGCATGTTTAGTATGCGTAGCATGTTTAGCATGTTCAGTATGCATAGCAGGTTTAGTATATGTAGTATGTTTAGTATGTTTAGCATGTTTAATATGCGTAGCATGTTTAGTATGCATAGCATGTTTAGTATACGTAGTATGTTTAGTACGCGTAGCATGTTTAGTATACGTAGTATGTTTACTATGCGTAGCATGTTCAGTATACGTAGTATGTTCAGTATGCGTAGCATGTTTAGCATATGTAGTATGTTTATAATGTTTAGTACATTTAGTACACCTAGCATGTTTAGAATGCGTAGCATGTTTAGTATGCGTAGTATGTTTAGTATGCGTAGCATGTTTAGTATGCGTAGCATGTCTAGTATGTTTAGTATGCGTAGCATGTTTACTAGGCGTAGCATGTTTAGTATGCGTAGTATGTTTAGTATGCGTAGCATGTTTAGTATGCGTAGCATGTTTAGTATACGTAGCATGTTTAGTATGCGTAGCATGTTTAGTATGCGTAGCATGTCTAGTATGTTTATTATGCGTAGCATGTTTAGTATGCGTAGCATGTTTAGTATGCGTAGCATGTTTAGTGTGCATAGCATGTTTAGTGTGCGTAGCATGTTTAGTATGTGTAGCATGTTTAGTATACGTAGTATGTTTAGTACGCGTAGCATGTTTAGTACGCGTAGCATGTTTAGTATACGTAGTATGTTTACTATGCGTAGCATGTTCAGTATACGTAGTATGTTCAGTATGCGTAGCATGTTTAGCATATGTAGTATGTTTATAATGTTTAGTACATTTAGTACACCTAGCATGTTTAGAATGCGTAGCATGTTTAGTATGCGTAGTATGTTTAGTATGCGTAGCATGTTTAGTATGCGTAGCATGTCTAGTATGTTTAGTATGCGTAGCATGTTTACTAGGCGTAGCATGTTTAGTATGCGTAGTATGTTTAGTATGCGTAGCATGTTTAGTATGTGTAGCATGTTTAGTATGTGTAGCATGTTTAGTATGTGTAGCATGTTTAGTGTGCGTAGCATGTTTAGTATGTGTAGCATGTTTAGTGTGCGTAGCATGTTTAGTATGTGTAGCATGTTTAGTATGTGTAGCATGTTTAGTATGTGTAGCATGTTCAGTATGCGTAGCATGTTGAGTATGCATAGCATGTTTAGTATGTTAAGCATGTTTAGTATGCGTAGCATGTTTAGTATGTTTAGTATGTGTAGCATGACTAGTATTGGTAGCACGTTTAGTATGCGTAGCATGTTTAGCATGTTTACTGTTTACAGTGGGTCGGGTGACTAGCACCCGACCCACTGACTAGCACCCGACCCACTGACTAGCACCCGACCCACTGACTAGCACCCGACCCACTGACTAGGACCCGACCCACTCACTAGCACCCGACCCACTGACTAGCACCCGGCCCACTGACGAACACCTGACGAGCACCCGGCCCACTGACTAGCACCCGACCCACTGACTAGCACCCGACCCACTGACTAGCACCCGACCCACTGACTAGCACCCGACCCACTGACTAGCACCCGACCCACTGACAAGCACCCGACCCACTGACAAGCACCCGACCCACTGACTAGCACCTGACGAGCACCCGACCCACTGACACTAGCACCTGACGAGCACCCGACCCACTGACGAGCACCCGACCCACTGACTAGCACCTGGCCCACTGACTAGCACCCGGCCCACTGACTAGCACCTGACGAGCACCTAACCCACTGACTAGCACCCGACCCACTGACTAGCACCTGACGAGCACCTGACCCACTGACTAGCACCTGACGAGCACCTGACCCACTGACTAGCACCTGACCCACTGACGAGCACCTGACGAGCACCTGACCCACTGACGAGCACCTGACCCACTCACTTCATGACCTCTATGTAGCCCTTGGCAGCGGCCACGTGCAGCGCTGTGGCCTTGGTGTTAGGATGAGGTGTCAGCACGCCACTTCCTGCCAGCACCGCGTTGGCATCCGCCAGCATCACCCGCTCCTCTTCCCGACGTGCCATGTCCACGTCCACCCCTACGAGAGAGGAAGAGGGACACATGCAACAGATAGGGACCCAGACTACATAATAATCCCTAGTTGACCTACATCTAGAACACCCAGACTACATAATAATCCCTAGTTACCCTGTTTATAGTATTATAGAACACCCAGACTACATAATAATCCCTAGTTACCCTGTTTATAGTATTATAGAACACCCAGACTACATAATAATCCCTAGTTAACCTAATTCTAGTATTATAGAACACCCAGACTACATAATAATCCCTAGTTACCCTAATTCTAGTATTATAGAACACCCAGACTACATAATAATCCCTAGTTACCCTGCTTCTAGAACACCCAGACTACATAATAATCCCTAGTTACCCTGCTTCTAGAACACCAAGACTACATAATAATCCCTAGTTACCCTGCTTCTAGAACACCCAGACTACATAATAATCCCTAGTTACCCTGCTTCTAGAACACCCAGACTACATAATAATCCTTAGTTAACCTAATTCTAGTATTATAGAACACCCAGACTACATAATAATCCCTAGTTAACCTAATTCTAGAACACCCAGACTACATAATAATCCCTAGTTACCCTGCTTCTAGTATTATAGAACACCCAGACTACATAATAATCCCTAGTTACCCTGCATCTAGAACACCCAGACTACATAATAATCCCTAGTTAACCTAATTCTAGTATTATAGAACACCCAGACTACATAATAATCACTAGTTACCCTGCTTCTAGTATTATAGAACACCCAGACTACATAATAATCACTAGTTACCCTGCTTCTAGTATTATAGAACACCCAGACTACATAATAATCACTAGTTACCCTGCTTCTAGTATTATAGAACACCCAGACTACATAATAATCCCTAGTTACCCTGCTTCTAGTATTATAGAACACCCAGACTACATAATAATCCCTAGTTACCCTGTTTATAGTATTATAGAACACCCAGACTACAAAATAATCCCTAGTTACCCTGCATCTAGTATTATAACACACCCAGACTACATAATAATCCCTAGTTGACCTGCTTCTGGTATTATAGAACACCCATACTACATAATAATCCCTAGTTACCCTGCATCTAGAACACCCAGACTACATAATAATCCCTAGTTACCCTGTTTCTAGTATTATGTAACACCCAGACTACACAATAATCCCTAGTTACCCTGCATCTAGTATTATAGAACACCCAGACTACATAATAATCCCTAGTTACCCTGCATCTAGAACACCCAGACTACATAATAATCCCTAGTTACCCTGCATCTAGAACACCCAGACTACATAATAATCCCTAGTTACCCTGCATCTAGAACACCCAGACTACATAATAATCCCTAGTTGACCTGCTTCTAGTATTATAGAACACCCAGACTACATAATAATCCCTAGTTACCCTGTTTCTAGAACACCCAGACTACATAATAATCCCTAGTTACCCTGCTTCTAGTATTATAGAACACCCAGACTACATAATAATCCCTAGTTACCCTGCTTCTAGTATTATGTAACACCCAGACTACATAATAATCCCTAGTTACCCTGCTTCTAGGTCTCTCCCTATAGCATCGTCAGGGGGGTAATGACTATGTTAATATGGGTCATTGTGTTAACACCCTACCTTGTTTCTTGATCTCCCCCTTCAGCAGTCTCTCCATAGCATCCTCAGTGACCACATCCAGAGGAAGCTCTCCTTCACTGTTCACCGCCCCCACATGTGCACCGTGCTCTATCAGGTACCTGCAACATAGACACACAACATAATGGTTCCTATACACAACATAATGGTTCCTATACACAACATAATGGTTCCTACACACAACATAATGGTTCCTACACACAACATAATGGTTCCTACACACACCATAATGGTTCCTACACACATCATAACGGTTCCTACACACATCATAATGGTTCCTACACACATCATAACTGTTCCTACACACACCATAATGGTTCCTACAAACAACATAATGGTTCCTACAAACAACACCACATCAATATCAATGTATTGCACAGTGCAGTGGTTCTTCATCCTGGTCCCAAGGGGTGCATATTTAACACTACACACCTGATTCCACTGATCAAAGGTTTGATGATGATTAGTTGAGTCAGGTGTGCAACCCCCTTTGGGGTCCTCTGGACCAGGATGTAGAACCAGTAGTATAGTGGAACGGTGTAATATTAAATAGACACCCACTTGGTGATCTGTATGAACCCACAGGAGGCAGCAGCGTGGAGGGGAGTCCACCCCTCGTTGTCCCCCCGGTTCACATCACTCCCACTCTCCACCAGGAACTGGACCATCTCTGCATTCTCATCTATACACGCCTGGAGAGGACAGGAAACACATTGGAAGGTGAGAGATGAGAGGACAGGAAACACATTGGAAGGTGAGATATGAGAGGACAGGAAACACATTGGAAGGTGAGAGATGAGAGGACAGGAAACACATTGGAAGGTGAGAGATGAGAGGACAGGAAACACATTGGAAGGTGAGAGATGAGAGGACAGGAAACACATTGGAAGGTGAGAGATGAGAGGACAGGAAACACATTGGAAGGTGAGAGATGAGAGGACAGGAAACACATTGGAAGGTGAGAGATGAGAGGACAGGAAACACATTGGAAGGTGAGAGATGAGAGGACAGGAAACACATTGGAAGGTGAGAGATGAGAGGACAGGAAACACATTGGAAGGTGAGAGATGAGAGGACAGGAAACACATTGGAAGGTGAGAGATGAGAGGACAGGAAACACATTGGAAGGTGAGAGATGAGAGGACAGGAAACACATTGGAAGGTGAGAGATGAGAGGACAGGAAACACATTGGAAGGTGAGAGATGAGAGGACAGGAAACACATTGGAAGGTGAGAGATGAGAGGACAGGAAACACATTGGAAGGTGAGAGATGAGAGAGAGAGAGAGAGAGGAAACACATTGGAAGGTGAGAGATGAGAGAGAGAGAGGAGAAACACATTGGAAGGTGAGAGATGAGAGGACAGGAAACACATTGGAAGGTGAGAGATTAGAGGACAGGAAACATATTGGAAGGTGAGAGATGAGAGGACAGGAAACACATTGGAAGGTGAGAGATGAGAGGACAGGAAACACATTGGAAGGTGAGATATGAGAGGACAGGAAACACATTGGAAGGTGAGATATGAGAGGACAGGAAACACATTGGAAGGTGAGAGATGAGAGGACAGGAAACACATTGGAAGGTGAGAGATGAGAGGACAGGAAACACATTGGAAGGTGAGAGATGAGAGGACAGGAAACACATTGGAAGGTGAGATATGAGAGGACAGGAAACACATTGGAAGGTGAGAGATGAGAGGACAGGAAACACATTGGAAGGTGAGAGATGAGAGGACAGGAAACACATTGGAAGGTGAGAGATGAGAGGACAGGAAACACATTGGAAGGTGAGAGATGAGAGGATAGGAACCACATTGGAAGGGGAGATATGTAAGTGACCTTGATTAGAAATCAAGTTTTAAAAGCATACTGTGAGTTTTGGGTCTAATGAGGCCTTCATCAGACAATACATGATCAAACGCTAAATCTTTACACATTGATTAAAACATTTTTCCTCGACCTAGAGAGGGTGAACAGAGACTTGTTAGAGATGAGATTGTGGTTTCAATGGCTAAATGGATTAGTGCACGGTGCTAGCAACACCAGGGTTTTGGGTTTAATTCCCAGATGGGCCATTGAATAAATACTGTCTCTGTCAATGTTGACATTTCTGTCCCATCGCATAAAAGCATCTGCTAAAATAACCATATTTCTTATTCTGGACAACTTTGTCTATGTAAGGCAATAAGAGGTGTTTATGTTTAATTTCCAACTCAATTCTGCCCACTTGATTAGTGGCACACTCCTGGATAACTAACTTTGGGCTAGCAGCTAATACAAAATCTAGAGACAGTTCTAAAACCTGGAGTGTCTGTCTCTAAAGGGCCTGGAGTGTCTGTCTGTCTGTCTGTCTCTAAAGGGCCTGGAGTGTCTGTCTGTCTCTAAAGGGCCTGGAGTGTCTGTCTGTCTCTAAAGGGCCTGGTGTGTCTGTCTGTCTGTCTCTAAAGGGCCTGGAGTGTCTGTCTGTCTCTAAAGGGCCTGGTGTGTCTGTCTGTCTGTCTCTAAAGGGCCTGGAGTATCTGTCTGTCTCTAAAGGGCCTGGAGTGTCTGTCTGTCTCTAAAGGGTCTGCGATGGGAAGGGAGACAAAATAGAAGAAGAAGGTACCAGGTTAGGATTTGGGGTTGCAGGGTACTAGGTTAGGATTTGACTCCAGACCTCAGGCTGAACTAATAAACGACTCCAGACCTAAGGCTGAACTAATAAACGACTCCCGACCTCAGGCTGAACTAATAAACGACTCCAGACCTCAGGCTGAACTAATAAACGACTCCAGACCTCAGGCCGAACTAATAAACGACTCCAGACCTCACGCTGAACTAATAAACGACTCCAGACCTCAGGCTGAACTAATAAACGACTCCAGACCTCAGGCTGAACTAATAAACGACTCCAGACCTCAGGCTGAACTAATAAACGACTCCAGACCTCAGGCTGAACTAATAAACGACTCCAGACCTCAGGCTGAACTAATAAATGACTCCAGACCAGACCTCAGGCTGAACTAATAAACGACTCCAGACCTCAGGCTGAACTAATAAACGACTCCAGACCTCAGGCTGAACTAATAAACGACTCCAGACCTCAGGCTGAACTAATAAACGACTCCAGACCTCAGGCTGAACTAATAAACGACTCCAGACCTCAGGCTGAACTAATAAACGACTCCAGACCTCAGGCTGAACTAATAAACGACTCCAGACCTCAGGCTGAACTAATAAACGACTCCAGACCTCAGGCTGAACTAATAAACGACTCCAGACCTCAGGCTGAACTAATAAACGACTCCAGACCTCAGGCTGAACTAATAAACGACTCCGACCTCAGGCTGAACTAATAAACGACTCCGACCTCAGGCTGAACTAATAAACGACTCCAGACCTCAGGCTGAACTAATAAACGACTCCAGACCTCAGGCTGAACTAATAAACGACTCCAGACCTCACGCTGAACTAATAAACGACTCCAGACCTCAGGCTGAACTAATAAAGGACTCCAGACCTCAGGCTGAACTAATAAACGACTCCAGACCTCAGGCTGAACTAATAAACGACTCCAGACCTCAGGCTGAACTAATAAACGACTCCAGACCTCAGGCTGAACTAATAAACTACTCCAGACCTCAAGCTGAACTAATAAACGACTCCAGACCTCAGGCTGAACTAATAAACTACTCCAGACCTCACGCTGAACTAATAAACGACTCCAGACCTCAGGCTGAAATAATAAACGACTCCAGACCTCAGGCTGAACTAATAAACGACTCCAGACCTCAGGCTGAACTAATAAACGACTCCAGACCTCAGGCTGAACTAATAAATGACTCCAGACCTCAGGCTGAACTAATAAACGACTCCAGACCTCAGGCTGAACTAATAAACGACTCCAGACCTCAGGCTGAACTAATAAACGACTCCAGACCTCAGGCTGAACTAATAAACGACTCCAGACCTCAGGCTGAACTAATAAACGACTCCAGACCTCAGGCTGAACTAATAAACGACTCCAGACCTCAGGCTGAACTAATAAACGACTCCAGACCTCAGGCTGAACTAATAAACGACTCCAGACCTCAGGCTGAACTAATAAACGACTCCAGACCTCAGGCTGAACTAATAAACGACTCCAGACCTCAGGCTGAACTAATAAACGACTCCAGACCTCAGGCTGAACTAATAAACGACTCCGACCTCAGGCTGAACTAATAAACGACTCCGACCTCAGGCTGAACTAATAAACGACTCCAGACCTCAGGCTGAACTAATAAACGACTCCAGACCTCAGGCTGAACTAATAAACGACTCCAGACCTCACGCTGAACTAATAAACGACTCCAGACCTCAGGCTGAACTAATAAAGGACTCCAGACCTCAGGCTGAACTAATAAACGACTCCAGACCTCAGGCTGAACTAATAAACGACTCCAGACCTCAGGCTGAACTAATAAACGACTCCAGACCTCAGGCTGAACTAATAAACTACTCCAGACCTCAAGCTGAACTAATAAACGACTCCAGACCTCAGGCTGGACTAATAAACTACTCCAGACCTCACGCTGAACTAATAAACGACTCCAGACCTCAGGCTGAAATAATAAACGACTCCAGACCTCAGGCTGAACTAATAAACGACTCCAGACCTCAGGCTGAACTAATAAACGACTCCAGACCTCAGGCTGAACTAATAAATGACTCCAGACCTCAGGCTGAACTAATAAACGACTCCAGACCTCAGGCTGAACTAATAAACGACTCCAGACCTCAGGCTGAACTAATAAACGACTCCAGACCTCAGGCTGAACTAATAAACGACTCCAGACCTCAGGCTGAACTAATAAACGACTCCAGACCTCAGGCTGAACTAATAAACTACTCCAGACCTCAAGCTGAACTAATAAACGATTCCAGACCTCAGGCTGAACTAATAAACTACTCCAGACCTCACGCTGAACTAATAAACAACTCCAGACCTCAAGCTGAACTAATAAACTACTCCAGACCTCAGGCTGAACTAATAAACTACTCCAGACCTTACGCTGAACCACTAAACGACTCCAGGCCTCACGCTGAACTAATAAATGACTCCAGACCTCACGCTGAACTAATAAACGACTCCAGTCCTCACGCTGAACTAATAAATGACTCCAGACCTCAGGCTGAACTAATAAACGACTCCAGACCTCACGCTGAACTAATAAATGGCTCCAGACCTCACGCTAAACCAATAAATGACTCCAGACCTCACGCTGAACTAATAAACGACTCCAGACCTCACGCTGAACTAATAAATGGCTCCAGACCTCACGCTAAACCAATAAATGACTCCAGACCTCACGCTGAACTAATAAACTACTCCAGACCTCAGGCTGAACTAATAAACTACTCCAGACCTCACGCTGAACGAATAAATGACTCCAGACCTCAGGCTGAACTAATAAACTACTCCAGACCTCACGCTGAACTAATAAATGACTCCAGACCTCACGCTGAACCACTTACTCCAGTTTCCAGTCTGAGATTCCCGCTCTGCCATTTACTCGGACTGGGAAGGCCAACCGTCAATAAGCCATTCTCTAAGAGGCTTTCCTTTAAAAATCAACCAATTACAAAGCTATTTTAGGTCCACTTCCTCGTTCATAAAGTGAGATCGTTGGTTGACTGGAACAATAAAAATCAACTTACCACAGTACATAGACTCAGAGCTTTGTCAAACCTAATTTACTGTAGCGAGAGAGAGAGGAACAGGGAGAGCCCCTCCAGGCTAATACTATACTCCTCTCACCGCAACATAGTCCAAGTACCTATTCCCCATAGGGGCCTGGTCTAAAGTAGTGCACTATATAGGGAATAGGGTTCTATAGGGCTCTGGTCTAAAGTAGTGTACTATATAGGGAATAGGGTTCTATAGGGCCCTGGTCTAAAGTAGTGCACTATATAGGGAATAGGGTTCTATAGGGCTCTGGTCTAAAGTAGTGTACTATATAGGGAATGGGGTTCTATAGGGCTCTGGTCTAAAGTAGTGCACTATATAGGGAATAGGGTTCTATAGGGCTCTGGTCTAAAGTAGTGTACTATATAGGGAATGGGGTTCTATAGGGCTCTGGTCTAAAGTAGTGCACTATATAGGGAATAGGGTTCTATAGGGCTCTGGTCTAAAGTAGTGTACTATATAGGGAATGGGGTTCTATAGGGCTCTGGTCTAAAGTAGTGCACTATATAGGGAATAGGGTTCTATAGGGCTCTGGTCTAAAGTAGTGCACTATATAGGGAATAGGGTTCTATAGGGCCCTGGTCTAAAGTAGTGCACTATATAGGGAATAGGGTTCTATAGGGCCCTGGTCTAAAGTAGTGCACTATATAGGGAATAGGGTTCTATAGGGCCCTGGTCTAAAGTAGTGCACTATATAGGGAATAAGGTTCTATAGGGCTCTGGTCTAAAGTAGTGCACTATATAGGGAATAGGGTTCTATAGGACTCTGGTCTAAAGTAGTGCACTATATAGGGAATAGGGTTCTATAGGACTCTGGTCTAAAGTAGTGCACTATATAGGGAATAGGGTTCTATAGAGCTCTGGTCTAAAGTAGTGCACTATATAGGGAATAGGGTTCTATAGATCTCTGGTCTAAAGTAGTGCACTATATAGGGAATAGGGTTCTATAGGGCTCTGGTCTAAAGTAGTGCACTATATAGGGAATAGGGTTCTATAGGGCCCTGGTCTAAAGTAGTGCACTATATAGGGAATAGGGTTCTATAGGGCCCTGGTCTAAAGTAGTGCACTATATAGGGAATAGGGTTCTATAGGGCCCTGGTCTAAAGTAGTGCACTATATAGGGAATAGGGTTCTATAGGGCCCTGGTCTAAAGTAGTGCACTATATAGGGAATAGGGTTCTATAGGGCTCTGGTCTAAAGTAGTGCACTATATAGGGAATAGGGTTCTATAGGACTCTGGTCTAAAGTAGTGCACTATATAGGGAATAGGGTTCTATAGAGCTCTGGTCTAAAGTAGTGCACTATATAGGGAATAGGGTTCTATAGATCTCTGGTCTAAAGTAGTGCACTATATAGGGAATAGGGTTCTATAGGGCTCTGGTCTAAAGTAGTGCACTATATAGGGAATAGGGTTCTATAGGGCCCTGGTCTAAAGTAGTGCACTATATAGGGAATAGGGTTCTATAGGGCCCTGGTCTAAAGTAGTGCACTATATAGGGAATAGGGTTCTATAGGGCCCTGGTCTAAAGTAGTGCACTATATAGGGAATAGGGTTCTATAGGGCCCTGGTCTAAAGTAGTGCACTATATAGGGAATAGGGTTCTATAGGGCTCTGGTCTAAAGTAGTGCACTATATAGGGAATAGGGTTCTATAGGACTCTGGTCTAAAGTAGTGCACTATATAGGGAATAGGGTTCTATAGAGCTCTGGTCTAAAGTAGTGCACTATATAGGAAATAGGGTTCTATAGATCTCTGGTCTAAAGTAGTGCACTATATAGGGAATAGGGTTCTATAGGGCTCTGGTCTAAAGTAGTGCACTATATACTCCCTACTACTCCCCTCCACGAGCCAACTAGCTCCAACTAGCTGAATGAACAAGAGGACATTTCTCGTCTCTTTCTCCTTGTTGTGAATGTGGCTGTGCATAGTTTTCTACCAGTGGTTCAACGGTTCCTTCACTGGGTCATCAAGTAACTCGGTCATTGTGGAAATGGAGCAGCAGCAGCAGCTGTTAGAAGGAGAATGTTTTCCATTTCTTCATCTGAAATTCCCAAAGTCCATCGGGATTGGAAAGGGGGAGACTGAGGGAGACTCAGGGAGAGAGAGAGAAGAGGGGAGGAAGGGGGAGAGAGAGAAGAGGGGAGGAAGGGGGAGAGAGAGAAGAGGGGAGGAAGGGAGAGAGAGAGAAGAGGGGAGGAAGGGGGAGAGAGAGAAGAGGGGAGGAAGGGGGAGAGAGAGAAGAGGGGAGGAAGGGGGAGAGAGAGAAGAGGGGAGGAAGGGGGAGAGAGAGAAGAGGGGAGGAAGGGAGAGAGAGAGAAGAGGGGAGGAAGGGGCAGAGAGAGAAGAGGGGAGGAAGGGAGAGAGAGAGAAGAGGGGAGGAAGGGGGAGAGAGAGAAGAGGGGAGGAAGGGGGAGAGAGAGAAGAGGGAAACGAGGGGGCAGAGGAGAGAGAAGACAGAGGCTTTAGATGGAAAGTGGGTGGAAAGTTTGGAGTGAGGGCCTATATTTAATTATCGTTGCCATGCAACTAGTGAGCAACAAAGGAGAAAGGGATGGATGGCACTGGGTGACAGCAGGACCGGACCGAAGTATAGTCTGCTTCCCAACGGACACCCTGTTCCCTTCAAAAGAAGTGTACTACGTAGGGAACATGGCGCCATTTGGTACGTACATCTAGAGAAGAGAGCAGTTGCAAGGACACGTGCAAAAGACCGCAACCTCACATCTCACACAGACACGTTCTCATCACTAGAACAACAGGCCACAGGAAAGTGGAGATGAAATAGTCTGGTTTCGGATGGTAAACCCACATTGCTGTGAAAGGACAAGAGAATTCTACTATAATTGATCATGATGATAGTGATTGTGTCATGGATGGGGGGGGGGGGGGGGGTCAAGTAGCATAGCCGATACAGAAACAATGTCAGAAGACGTTTGAAATAAAATGGTGCGATTGCTCCAGACTGATAGTTTTCAGTAGATGGTTTAAGGAGCGTGAATGTCCAGACCTTAGTCTTCCTCTATATTCATTAGACCAGCATAGATGAGATGTGTGACTACCAACCATTTTTTCTAGACACAGGCCCATCCTCTCACTGGACTGGGGGGGGGGGGGTCGTCACAGGCCCATCCTCTCACTGGACTGAGGGGGGGGGGGGGGGGGGGGGGGTCGTCACAGGCCCATCCTCTCACTGGACTGAGGGGGGGGGGGGGGTCGTCATAGGCCCATCCTCTCACTGGACTGAGGGGGGGGGGGGGGGGGGGGTCGTCATAGGCCCATCCTCTCACTGGACTGAGGGGGGGGGGGTCGTCACAGGCCCATCCTCTCACTGGACTGAGGGGGGGGGGGGGTCGTCATAGGCCCATCCTCTCACTGGACTGAGGGGGGGGGGGGGGGCGTCGTCATAGGCCCATCCTCTCACTGGACTGAGGGGGGGGGGGGGTCGTCACAGGCCCATCCTCTCACTGGACTGAGGGGGGGGGGTCGTCATAGGCCCATCCTCTCACTGGACTGAGGGGGGGGGGGGCGTCGTCATAGGCCCATCCTCTCACTGGACTGAGGGGGGGGGGGGGGGGGGTCAACATAGGCCCATCCTCTCACTGGACTGAGGGGGGTGGGGTCGTCATAGGCCCATCCTCTCACTGGAATGAGGGGGGGGGGGTCGTCATAGGCCCATCCTCTCACTGGACTGAGGGGGGGGGGGTCGTCATAGGCCCATCCTCTCACTGGACTGAGGGGGGGGGGGTCGTCATAGGCCCATCCTCTCACTGGACTGAGGGGGGGGGGGGTCGTCATAGGCCCATCCTCTCACTGGACTGAGGGGGGGGGGTCGTCATAGGCCCATCCTCTCACTGGACTGAGGGGGAGGGGGTCGTCATAGGCCCATCCTCTCACTGGACTGAGGGGGGGGGGTCGTCATAGGCCCATCCTCTCACTGGACTGAGGGGGGGGGGGTCGTCATAGGCCCATCCTCTCACTGGACTGAGGGGGGGGGGTCGTCATAGGCCCATCCTCTCACTGGACTGAGGGGGAGGGGTGTCGTCATAGGCCCATCCTCTCACTGGACTGAGGGGGGGGGGTCGTCATAGGCCCATCCTCTCACTGGACTGAGGGGGGGGGGGTCGTCATAGGCCCAACGCGTTCATAAAAAAACATTCCTCCAATATTAAAGTGCATTGGAGATCATTCCACACGTAAGGTGCAAAAAAACAAAAAGCAGATCCACCCAACTCTGTAGAGATGTTAGGGATCTCCAGAGTTAGCCATCTCTCTGGCCCGTACATCTATAGGTTAACAACTCTGTAGAGATGTTAGGGATCTCCAGAGTTAGCCATCTCTCTGGCCCGTACATCTATAGGTTAACAACTCTGTAGAGATGTTAGGGATCTCCAGAGTTAGCCATCTCTCTGGCCCGTACATCTATAGGTTAACAACTCTGTAGAGATGTTAGGGATCTCCAGAGTTAGCCATCTCTCTGGCCCGTACATCTATAGGTTAACAACTCTGTAGAGATGTTAGGGATCTCCAGAGTTAGCCATCTCTCTGGCCCGTACATCTATAGGTTAACAACTCTGTAGAGATGTTAGGGATCTCCAGAGTTAGCCATCTCTCTGGCCCGTACATCTATAGGTTAACAACTCTGTAGAGATGTTAGGGATCTCCAGAGTTAGCCATCTCTCTGGCCCGTACATCTATAGGTTAACAACTCTGTAGAGATGTTAGGGATCTCCAGAGTTAGCCATCTCTCTGGCCCGTACATCTATAGGTTAACAACTCTGTAGAGATGTTAGGGATCTCCAGAGTTAGCCATCTCTCTGGCCCGTACATCTATAGGTTAACAACTCTGTAGAGATGTTAGGGATCTCCAGAGTTAGCCATCTCCCTGGCCCGTACATCTATAGGTTAACAACGAGGTAAGGTGTGGAGGAAGTTTATGCAAGAGGCCTGTATTGACAAGGAGGGTGCAATGCATTGATCTACGAGACTTTAAGAAGGGCCAGCCCACATTCTGATACAGAATGCAGTGATGTGTACTGAACCTATCGACCATAATAAAAACGATATCCCCATAGTCGCACAGACGATATCCCCATAGTCGCACAGACGATATCCCCATAGTCGCACAGACGATATCCCCATAGTCGCACAGACGATATCCCCATAGTCGCACAGACGATATCCCCATAGTCGCACAGACGATATCCCCATAGTCGCACAGACGATATCCCCATAGTCGCACAGACGATATCCCCATAGTCGCACAGACGATATCCCCATAGTCGCACAGACGATATCCCCATAGTCGCACAGACGATATCCCCGTAGTCACACAGACGATATCCCCGTAGTCACACAGACGATATCCCCATAGTCACACAGCCGATATCCCCATAGTCACACAGCCGATATCCCCATAGTCACACAGCCGATATCCCCATAGTCACACAGCCGATATCCCCATAGTCACACAGCCGATATCCCCATAGTCACACAGCCGATATCCCCATAGTCACACAGCCGATATCCCCATAGTCACACAGCCGATATCCCCATAGTCACACAGACGATATCCCCATAGTCACACAGACGATATCCCCATAGTCACACAGACGATATCCCCATAGTCACACAGACGATATCCCCATAGTCACACAGACGATATGCATGTTGAATTAGTTGTTTTCAGCTTTTTAATGAAAGACAGAACCTTTTCCTATAGAAGACTATTTAAAAAATAATAATAATAATTTGTAAACTAACTCATCAACACGCTTTTTGAAAGATAGATTTTCGTCAATCCAGATGCCCAGATGTTTTTAAACAAGGACACAAATCAATGAGGGCACCATCCAAAGTACACAGGAAAATCTATTCCCAACTATTTTGCAAATCTATATGGCACAGCTGTAAATGTTTTAGTCCTTAAATGAAACTGGTATACTTTTTTTTATTTATCAACATTTTCTTTAATGGTCTTTAATGCAGAGCTGACAGAAAAGTTCCTTACTTTTTCCACTTCCACTTTTGCAGAAATGCCGCAATAAGTTGGTTGTAATTGACATATGTTTTAGTTACCTGTATGACATAACTCCACCAGTCAAATTTATGATATAATTCATAAAGATTATACCACAATATTTGTTGTATTATTTGCTCAGTTTTTGTCTTGTGGATTAAGTTGAATAGTATAAAACTAGTTTTTCAACCACTCCACAAATTTCTTGTTAACAAACTATAGTTTTGGAAAGTTGGTTAGGACATCTACTTTATGCAGGACACAAGTCATTTTTCCAACAATTGTTTACAGAGGGATTATTTCACTTATAATTCACTGTATCACAATTCCAGTAGGTCAGAAGTTTACATACAATAAGTTGACTATGCCTTTAAAACTGCTTGTGACTCCCCATCCCGGGTCCGAGAGCGTAATCATCGACTGACACTAATTAGCATAACACAACGGACATAAATCTTCCTATTCATGAAAATCACAAGTGAAATATATTGAGACACAGCTTATCCTTGTGTTAATCACCCTGTCATCTCAGATTTTCTAAATATGCTTTTACAGCCAAAGCAAGACAAGCATTTGTGTAAGTTTATCGATAGCCTAGCATAGCATTATGTCCAGCTAGCAGCAGGCAACCTGGTCACAAATCAGAAAAGCAATCAAATTAAATCGTTTACCTTTGATGAACTTCGGATGTTTTCACTCACGAGACTCCCAGGTAGATAGCCAAAGTTCATATTTTCCCAAAATATTATTTTTGTAGGCGAAATAGCTCCGTTTGTTCTTCACTTTTGGCTGAGAAATCGCCCGGAAATTGCAGTCACGAAAACGGCGAAAAATATTCAAAATTAGCTCCATAATATCAACAGAAACATGGCAAACGTTGTTTATAATCAACCCTCAAGGTGTTTTTCGAAAATCTATCTATTCGATAATATATCCGTCGGGACAATTCGTTTTTCAGTCGGACCGATTGGAGTAATGGCTACCTCTGTATTTTACGCGAGAGTCACCCTGGGAGCCATCAGGTGACCACTAACGCAATGTAGCCGCCTACGACTATTCTTCAACATAAATGCGTAAAACTAAGTCACAATGCTGTAGACACCTTGGGGAATACGTAGAATGCGTAAGCTGGTTGATAGCACATTCACAGCTCAATAGGGACTCAATGCAACGCAGAGCATTCAAAATATGGGGCACTTCCGGATTGGATTTTTCTCAGGCTTTCGCCAGCAACATCAGTTCTGTTATACTCACAGACAATATCTTTACAGTTTTGGAAATGTTAGAGTGTTTTCTATCCTAAGCTGTCAATTATATGCATATTCTAGCATCTTGTCCTGACAAAATATCCTGTTTAAAACGGGAAGGTTTTTTCCAAAAATGAAAATACCGCCCCTAGAGTCGCAACAGGTTTTAACCTAAACAGCTTGGAAAATTCCAGAAAATTATGGCTTTAGAAGCGTCTGATGGGCTAATTTACACCATTTGAGTCAATTGGAGGTGTACCTGTTGATGTATTTCAAGGCCTACCTTCAAACTTCACCATGGGACCACGCAGCCGTCATACCGCTCAGGAAGGAGGCGCGTTCTGTCTCCTAGAGATGAACGTACTTTGGTGCGAAAAGTGCAAATCAATCACAGAAAAACAGCAAAGGACCTTGTGAAGATGCTGGAGGAAACAGGTACAAAAGTATCTATATCCACAGTAAAACAAGTCCTATATCGACATAACCTGAAAGGCTGCTCAGCAAGGAAGAAGCCACTGCTCCAAAACCGTCATAAAAAAGCCAGACTATGGTTAGCAACTGCACATGGGGACAAAGATCGTAGTTTTTGGAGAAATGTCCTCTGGTCTGATGAAACAAAAATAAAACTGTTTGGCCGTAATGACCATCATTATGTTTGGAGGAAAAAGGGGGAGGCTGCAAGCTGAAGAAAACCATCTCAACTGTGTAGCACAGGGGTGGCAGCATCATGTTGTGGGGGTGCTTTGCTACAGGAGGGACTGGTGCACTTCACAAAATAGATGGCATCATGACGATGGAAAATTATGTGGATCTATTGAAGCAAGAAGACATCCAGTCAGGAAGTTAAAGCATGGTCGCAAATGGGTCTTCCAAATGGACAATGACCCCAAGCATACTTCCAAAGTTGTGGCAAAATGGCTTACAGACAACAAAGTCAAGGTATTGGAGTGGCCATCACAAAGCCCTGACCTCAATCCTATAGAAAATTTGTAGGCAGAACTGAAAAAGTGTGTGCGAACAAGGAGGCCTACAAACCTGACCAGCTCTGTCAGGAGGAATGGGCCAAAATTCACCCAACTTATTGTGGAAGGCTACCCGAAACATTTGACTCAAGTTAAACAATTTAAAGGCAATGCTACCAAATACTGACATTCTTAAAATAAAGTGGTGATCCTAACTGACCTAAGGCAGGGAATTTTTACTAGGATTAAATGTCAGGAATTGTGAAAAACTGAGTCTAAATGTATTTGGCTACGGTGTATATAAACTTCCGACTTCAACTGTATCATCATTTGCTTGTATCCAGAGAGGTTAGAAAAAGTATATAGATCCTCTGAGGCTGTGGAGGGATTCTAATTGTGGATTTAAAAGAAAACATGAATCATCAGCGTACAATGGCACCTTTGTTTTTAAGCCTTGGATTTCTAGGCCCTTGATATTATTGTTGGATATGAATTTAATAGCTAACATTTCGATGGCCATAATAAATAGATATGGCGATAATGGACAACCTTGTTTTACTCCTCTTGATGAACGTTGTTTCCTCGGGGACATTGATGCAGCTGGCTTCCGGGTTAAGTGAGTGGGTGGTAAGAAACTCGGCTTGGGGGTCATGTTTCTGAGGATGCATGACTCGACCTTCGCCTCTCCTGAGCCCGATGGGGAGTTGCAGCGATGAGACAAGATCGTTATCACCACATTTATTTTTAAATATCATAAAATAAAATGTATAAAAATAAACATTGTCCTGTGTCTTGAAATTCTGTTACAAAACCCACATATTTTCATGAGGGAGGAAAAAGAAACTCCACAGAAGTAACAAGTATTAATTAGTAAGGTAGTAAGGTATTCATTAGTAAGGTAGTAAGGTATTAGTAAGGTAGTAAGGTATTAGTAAGGTATTAGTAAGGTAGTAAGGTATTAGTAAGGTAGTACGGTAGTAAGGTATTATGGTATTAGTAAGGTCTTAGCAAGGTATTAGTAAGGTATTAGTAAGGTAGTAAGGTATTAGTAAGGTAGTAGTAAGGTAGTACGGTATTAAGGTATTAGTAAGGTAGTAAGGTATTAGTAACGTAGTAAGGTATTAGTAAGGTATTAAGGTATGAGTAAGGTATTAGTAAGGTATTAGTAAGGTAGTAAGGTATTAGTAAGGTAGTAAGGTATTAAGGTATGAGTAAGGTATTAGTAAGGTAGTAAGGTATTAGTAAGGTAGTAAGGTATTAGTAAGGTAGTAAGGTATTAGTAAGGTAGTAAGGTATTAGTAAGGTAGTAAGGTATTAGTAAGGTATTAGTAAGGTAGTAAGGTATTAAGGTATGAGTAAGGTATTAGTAAGGTAGTAAGGTATTAGTACGGTAGTAAGGTATTAGTAAGGTAGTAAGGTATTAGTAAGGTATTAAGGTATTAGTAAGGTATTAGTAAGGTAGTAAGGTATTAGTAAGGTATTAGTAAGGTAGTAAGGTATTAGTAAGGTAGTAAGGTATTAGTAAGGTAGGAAGGTAGTAAGGTATTAATTAGTAAGTCTTGGTAACAGAAAATTGTTAACGGAATTGGTGACGCAATAAAAAAAATCATAGTAGTCACAAACCACAGTTGGGTTCAGCACAGCAGAAAAGAAAAGTAGACTATTGTTCAGTAAAGTACACAGACACACACTAGAGTCGAGTATACTATAACGGGGCGGCAGGGTAGCCTAGTGGTTAGAGCGTTGGACTAGTAACCGGAAGGTTGCAAGTTCAAATCCCCGAGCTGACTAGATACAAATCTGTCGTTCTGCCCCTGAACAGGCAGTTAACCCACTGTTCCTAGGCCGTCAGTGAAAATAAGAATTTGTTCTTAACTGACTTGCCTAGTTAAATAAATACAAAAATTACTTTTTTTAAACGTACTGCACTTTGATGTCTTAACCTGTGAAACATAGACATCTATGATTGGTTCAAATTTGGTCTCGCTTGGGGGCAGATCTCATTCAAATAATATCCAATGTATAGAATCATGGCCTTGAAAGATGCTGCAGAGGACCAGGATGAAGTAAGTCAGCTCTAGTAGATTGATGTAAAAATAAACTATCAGAGGACCAGGATGAAGTAAGTCAGCTCTAGTAGATTGATGTAAAAAAAAAAAAAATATTGCGCATCACAAGAAGAAAGTTGTTGAAATGAAAAGAAATGATTCACTAGAAGTTGAGGGATCTTCCATCATGTCAACTAGAGATCGAAGAAAGGGCAGGCAGTCAACTGGCTGACCAGAGTCAATTAAAGCACCTTTCATTTCAAATAAAACTCCTGCCGAGATAACATGCTGATTAAAAGCGTCACTTGTTTATTTTTTCTCAGTAATGATGTCAGTCTGACAACTTGGACGGAGAGGAATTTCCACAATTCAATGCATTAACCGCATATGCCACTGTCCCTACAAGTAAAACAAATTGCTATTAAGAAATAATATATAAATATTAGATTGAGCTATGTCGGAGTGGCATTGACTAAAATACAATAGTATTTTTTAAATGTTT
This sequence comes from Oncorhynchus kisutch, assembly GCF_002021735.2. Lineage (NCBI taxonomy): Eukaryota > Metazoa > Chordata > Actinopteri > Salmoniformes > Salmonidae > Oncorhynchus > Oncorhynchus kisutch. The sequence continues at coordinate 55,998,798 of NC_034195.2, forward strand.
ATTTCACCTTTATTTAGTATGCTAGGCTAGTTGAGAACAAGTTCTCGTTTACAATTGCGACCTGGCCAAGATAAAGTAAAGCAGTGCGACAGAAACAACAACAACAGAGTTACACATGGAATAAACAAGCGTACAGTCAATAACACAATAGGAAAAAAAGAACGTCTATATACAGAGTGTGCAAACGGCATGAGGAGGTAAGACAATAAATAGGCCATAGTAGCGAAGTAATTACAATTTAGCAATTTACACTGGCGAGATAGATATGCAGATGCGGATGTTCAAGTAGAAATACTGGTGTGCAAAAGAGAAGAAAAACCAAAACAAATATGGGATGAGGTAGGTAGTTGGATGGATGGGCTATTTACAGATGGGCTGTGTACAGCTGCAGCAATCGGTTAGCTGCTCTGACAGCTGACGCTTAAAGTTAGCGAGGGAGATATAAGTCTCCAACTTCAGTGATTTTTGCAATTTGTTCCAGTCATTGGCAGCAGAGAACTGAAAGGAAAGGCGGCCAAATGAGGTGTTGGCTTTGGGGGTGACCAGTGAGATATACCTGCTGGAGCGCGTGCTACGGGTGGGTGTTGTTATCGTGACCAGTGAGCTGAGATAAGGCGGAGCTTTACCTAGCAAAGACTTATAGATGACCTGGAGCCAGTGGGTTTGGCGACGAATATGTAGCGAGGACCAGCCAACGAGAGCATACAGGTCGCAGTGGTGGGTAGTATATGGGGCTTTGGTGAAAACGGATGGCACTGTGATAGACTACATCCAGTTTGCTGAGTAGGGTATTGGAGGCTATTTTGTAAATGACATCGCCAAAGTCAAGGATCGGTAGGATAGTCCGTTTTACGAGGGTAAGTTTGGCAGCGTGAGTGAAGGAGGGTTTTGTTGCCTCACACGTAAATCCTTAAAGAGATGGATGGAGCTAAAGCTTAAAGAGGGTGTGAACAATGCTGAATGGGTGTCGACAAAGAAGAGCTCTCATCATTACGACTGACTGAACAGTCACTGATGCTACGTGTCAATCATTTCCCCCCCTTTACAATTGTATAGCTAATAGACTATATGTTTATATGTGGACTGAGGTGAAGGAACCTTCAACGGTGATACTGGCTGGGGATATGTTTTGCTACTCTCCAAATAGCATTTTTGTTGTTGTTGTTGTATAGAAATGCAGTAAATGAACTTAAAAAAAAACATTTCCAAAATAAAAATGTCGCAATGACATAATATATGCGCCTACTATTCTGAACTGTTTTTGGATAGGAAGCATGCAGAAAAGCGTTCATGGCCCTGATTCTATCCCTGCAATGAGGTAAGTGTTCCTACTCGTATCCCTGTTCTGTGGCGTCTTAATATAACCATGATTGCGTTCCGACCCCAGTGCAGCTCAGTGTAAACAAGCCTAATGGCAGGGTAGGAGTCATCTGACTAGCAGCCGCCTTTTCCAGTCTTGTGTCAGTTCATCCGAGAGAGAGAGAACACACACACTTGGAAGGCAACAGTTCCAATGAACCAATCTACTTTAGCGCGCGCACGCGCGCGCACACACACACACACCGGAATTATCATGACAATGTTCCAACATCACGATAAACAAGTTGTGTAGGTTTATAAACATTCAAACCACTGATTTGAGCATGATTAAAAGTTGAGTTAATGTTACTTGTCGATGTTTAATTTGACCAAAGGGTTACTTTGTTACAGTAGCTATGTGGACATGTTTGTTTGGCGGTAGGATACAACACAGATCGTTACTTAGTTTCAACCCGCCATTACCACTAGGTTCCCCAAACACCAGCCTGCAACAATGGAACTACTTTCTAACGAGTTAAATACCTGGTGAAGCGCTGTCAGTCCGTCTATATTGGCGTGGTTGATGTCAGCGCCCTGTCGTAGGAGCGCCGCTACCTCCTCTCTGTCCCCGGCCGAACAGGCTGCCATAAACACGGCTCCCTGAGCGAACCGAACCCGGGCCCGCCGCGTCCCGGTTCCCGTCGACCCGTCCCGCGTCCCCGGGCCCGTCTGATCGGTTTCCGAGCCCAGCCATCGCTGTAACTGATCCTGCCGTCGCTGCTTTGCAGCTTCAGACCGGGAACGGTCCGTGGCCGCCATCTTCTTCGGTCTGTCCCGGGTAGAGTCAGTTGATGTCGCGGGGAGAGCCAAAGTGGAGCAGCAGCAGCTCCTCTCGGAGAGACTACGCCCCCTGGCCGTAGCAACACGACCGTAGGAAACCAACCCAACTTCAGAAAGGACTGGACATTCTCCAGAGGTGTATTCATTACGGAAACCGTTTACCGTTTAACAACCAAACGGAAGCTAACAAAGCTAAACGTGTTACTATTGAACATATTCATTTAGCTCACTCCCGTTTCGTTGAGTTTGCTTCCGTTTAAGAAACGTTTTTGCAATAGAATCTGCGTAATGAATAGACCCCAGGTATGACTATTGCGTTGCAGAACTCCCACGCAGGCTTTTACCCCAACATGGATAAGCTGTCCTGTGTGTAATGCAAATATTATAAAGCTTCAACATTAGCCTAGGCAAAACAGAAACAGACTGTAGCCTGCACAGAACATGAACTGGGACGTCAACAGTTGGCCCTTGAGAACCTATAATTGGAAAATATTATTTGAGAGGTCATGGAAAGTTAAACTTTTTATATAATTTCCTATGACAAACACATGATTCATATTTTCTTAAAATACAAAATCAAAAGTCCAACCTGAATTAACATTTTATTGAAAGTAATTAAAGACAACAACAAAAAATCCAAAATTAAGTAAACATTGTAAGCGTTTATATTTATTTTAAATCCAGAACACATAATTTATTTAATTTCATCTACAGTTAAAGGATATACTGTATGCAGTGAACCATCCATATCATTCACTGGCATTTCCATTCAGTATTGACCAATGTGTGTAATAAAAAAATGAAAAACAACATTCATACTAAACTAACAACAAAACACATGTCAATTTTCAATATTTATTTAATATTTAAGTCTTTTATTTTGTATTATCATTAACATGTATTCCCGGTGGATCTCATTGAATATTTCAGAGTCATGCTGATTGTTTGTTGGTAAGACAGAATCAAGTGTCCGTGGTACATTTTTAAATACTGTAATAGCAAGGTATTGTCAGGTTATTAATAAATATTAGCAAAACAAGTTGACCTATAGAAAGTGGCACAAAGAAACAGTACAATTGGTTCAAAATGAATACTGCATTGGTTGGCACATGCATTGCATAGAGTCCCAAATAGTCATTGGTCATACAGAGAGCCAGGTACTGCATAGAGTCCCTTATGGTCATTAGTCATACAGATCTCTAATAGAGAGTCCCTTATAGTCATTAGTCATACAGATCTCTAATAGAGAGTCCCTTATAGTCATTAGTCATACAGAGCTCTAATAGAGAGTCCCTTATAGTCATTAGTCATACAGAGAGCCAGGTACTGCATAGAGTCCCTTATAGTCATTAGTCATACAGATCTCTAATAGAGAGTCCCTTATAGTCATTAGTCATACAGAGCTCTAATAGAGAGTCTCTTATAGTCATTAGTCATACAGAGCTCTAATAGAGAGTCCCTTATAGTCATTAGTCATACCGAGCTCTTTCCCCTTACTATGTTCTTGGTCTTTTCTCAGGTCTGTTGGTGCTGCTGGTTCAGTTCACCGAACATTAGATAACACTCTGAAACAGAGTGAAATGTCCAATAAGACATGCTTGTTTGTTTTCGTTTGGAAACAGTTTTGCATCGGTGTGCCCTGCTGAACACAGTTCTGTGTTTGAGTAGAGCCTGTGTTCAGCCTGTGTTCAGCCTGTGTTCAGCCTGTGTTCCTGTGTTCAGCCTGTGTGTTCAGCCTGTGTTCAGCCTGTGTTCAGCCTGTGTGTTCAGCCTGTGTTCAGCCTGTGTTCAGCCTGTGTGTTCAGCCTGTGTGTTCAGCCTGTGTGTTCAGCCTGTGTGTTCCTGTGTTCAGCCTGTGTTCAGCCTGTGTGTTCAGCCTGTGTGTTCCTGTGTTCAGCCTGTGTGTTCAGCCTGTGTTCCTGTGTTCAGCCTGTGTGTGTGTTCCTGTGTTCAGCCTGTGTTCAGCCTGTGTTCCTGTGTTCAGCCTGTGTTCCTGTGTTCAGCCTGTGTTCAGCCTGTGTGTGTGTTCCTGTGTTCAGCCTGTGTTCAGCCTGTGTTCAGCCTGTGTTCCTGTGTTCAGCCTGTGTTCCTGTGTTCAGCCTGTGTGTGTGTTCCTGTGTTCAGCCTGTGTGTGTGTTCCTGTGTTCAGCCTGTGTGTGTGTTCCTGTGTTCAGCCTGTGTGTGTGTGTGTGTTCATGGTTGATTGTTTAGGCTTACATAATCAGAAAAGACACCTCTAATAAATGAATCATGAATTATTAGCCTGCTTCACTTAACATGCTTCTGAAAGTGGTATTGACACATCTGTTTTTCATTACATTATTTATATTCAGCATTTTTCTCAAACATGATATGGTTTGCTGTAAATATTGAATAAACGAACAGGAAGATTCCCTCTGATGAGCACAACCCTTCTGTGTCTGTGGCCCTGTCACACTGTACGATTCTAGCTTAAAATACGGTTTGTTTCTCTTAAATGGTTTAGACGGGAAAGAAGGACGTGCTACCTGTCCCAGACCGGCTGTTTTCAACTCTCTAGAGACAGCAGGAGTGGTAGAGAAACTCTTAATGATCGGCTATGAAAAGCCAACTGACATTTATACCTGAGGTGCTGACTTGCTGCACCCTTGACAACTACTGTGATTATTATTATTTGACCATGCTGGTCATTTATGAAAATTTAAACATCTTGGCCATGTTCTGTTATAATCTCCACCCGGCACAGCCAGAAGAGGACTGGCCACCCCACAGCCTGGTTCCTCTCTAGGTTTCTTCCAAGGTTCTGGCCTTTCTAGGGAGTTTTTCCTAGCCACCGTGCTAGGATTGCTTGCTGTTTGGGGTTTTAGGCTGGGTTTCTGTACAGCACTTTGAGATATCAGCTGATGTACGAAGGGCTATATAAATTAAATTTGATTTGAAGAATATATATATATATATTTAATTTATTTTAATTTAGCAATAGTAGGAACAGTCGGGTTGGTTCCTCAGTTAGATTTAGTAATGTAACGTGAGTTCTGGACTAACTAATCTCAATTGAAATACTTAAAAATATATATATATATTAAGTTCCGGGAAAAATGAATCTGTGTCTGGGAAACTGGCCATAGAAGTAATGCAATATAATCACAAAACATAACTCCTGTTCTAATCTAGAACGTTCAGTTTGAGTCACATCAAAACATTACTCCTGTTCTAATCTAGAACGTTCAGTTTGAGTCACATCAAAACATAACTCCTGTTCTAATCTAGAACGTTCAGTTTGAGTCACATCAAAACATAACTCCTGTTCTAATCTAGAACGTTCAGTTTGAGTCACATCAAAACATAACTCCTGTTCTAATCTAGAACGTTCAGTTTGAGTCACATCAAAGCATAACTCCTGTTCTAATCTAGAACGTTCCGTTTGAGTCACATCAAAGTAGGGTCATCTTCGTGACTGGCCCATTTATTTTCAGCTCCAAGTAAAGGCAGAGGGCTTAAACAGGTGATGTGGTCATCATCATGACTCAATAGAAATAAGTAAGACAGATATCCCTCCTTTGTCATCTTATTGACTTTAGATCATATAAACTAGGCAAGTCAGTTAAGAATAAATTCCTTTTTACAATGATGGCTGAGGAACAGGGGCAGAACAACAGATTTGTACCTTGTCAGCTTGGAGATTTGATCTTGCAACCTTTTGGTTACAAATCCAACACTCTAACCACTAGGCTACCTGCCTCCTCTAACCACTAGGCTACGTGCCTCCTCTAACCACTAGGCTACCTGCCTCCTCTAACCACTAGGCTACCTGCCTCCTCTAACCACTAGGCTACCTGCCTCCTCTAACCACTAGGCTACCTGCCTCCTCTAACCACTAGGCTACCTGCTCTAACCACTAGGCTACCTGCTCTAACCACTAGGCTACCTGCCTGCTCTAACCACTAGGCTACCTGCCTCCTCTAACCACTAGGCTACCTGCTCTAACCACTAGGCTACCTGCTCTAACCACTAGGCTACCTGCCTCTCTAACCACTAGTCTACCTGCCTCTCTAACCACTAGGCTACCTGCTCTAACCACTAGTCTACCTGCCTCCTCTAACCACTAGGCTACCTGCCTCCTCTAACCACTAGGCTACCTGCCTCCTCTAACCACTAGTCTACCTGCCTCTCTAACCACTACACTACCTGCTCTAAACACTAGGCTACCTGCTCTAACCACTAGGCTACCTGCTCTAACCACTAGGCTACCTGCTCTAACCACTAGGCTACCTCCTCTAACCACTAGGCTACCTGCCTCCTTTAACCACTAGGCTAACTGCCTCCTCTAACCACTAGGCTACCTGCCTCCTCTAACCACTAGGTTACCTGCCTCCTCTAACCACTAGGCTACCTGCCTCCTCTAACCACTAGGCTACCTGCCTCCTCAAACCACTAGGCTACCTGCCTCCTCTAACCACTAGTCTACCTGCCTCTCTAACCACTACACTACCTGCTCTAAACACTAGGCTACCTGCTCTAACCACTAGGCTACCTGCTCTAACCACTAGGCTACCTGCTCTAACCACTAGGCTACCTCCTCTAACCACTAGGCTACCTGCCTCCTTTAACCACTAGGCTAACTGCCTCCTCTAACCACTAGGCTACCTGCCTCCTCTAACCACTAGGTTACCTGCCTCCTCTAACCACTAGGCTACCTGCCTCCTCTAACCACTAGGCTACCTGCCTCCTCTAACCACTAGGCTACCTGCTCTAACCACTAGGCTACCTCCTCTAACCACTAGGCTACCTCCTCTAACCACTAGGCTACCTGCCTCCTTTAACCACTAGGCTAACTGCCTCCTCTAACCACTAGGCTACCTGCCTCCTCTAACCACTAGGCTACCTGCCTCCTCTAACCACTAGGCTACCTGCCTCCTCTAACCACTAGGCTACCTGCTCTAACCACTAGGCTACCTCCTCTAACCACTAGGCTACCTCCTCTAACCACTAGTCTACCTGCTCTAACCACTAGGCTACCTGCTCTAACCACTAGGCTACCTCCTCTAACCACTAGGCTACCTCCTCTAACCACTAGGCTACCTCCTCTAACCACTAGGCTACCTCCTCTAACCACTAGGCTACCTCCTCTAACCACTAGGCTACCTGCTGCTCTAATAATAATAATAAGTAGTACATGTCAATATAAGACACGGTGGAAAATAGATCAGATCAGAAGAGATCAGATCAGATGAGATCAGATTTTGCTGCCGACTCACTGACCCTCATTTAAGGACTGACACACTTTCCAAACATTAAAATGACGTGATCAACAGCAAATACTATCAGATATCTGTATATACATGACCAGATGCTTATCGTCTTACAGTCAAAAGGCTATATTGAATGGACAACTCCTGGAATGAAACAGATCATAAAACCTTAATTTACCAGAATGCAATTCACTGGGGAACCACAATTAATAGAACCAATAGAACCTGACGCGAGAGATTCCAGATGTGACAGACATGAACATCTTCATTAGTAACTTAGAAAGAGGAGGAATCTAATTGCAACAACCAGGATGGGTTGATAATATGACCAGGATGGGTTGATAATATGGGGTGATAACATGACCAGGATGGGTTGTTAATATGACCAGGATGGGTTGATACTATGACCAGGATGGGTTGATAAAATGACCAGAATGGGTTGATAATAGGACCAGGATGGGTTGATAATAGGACCAGGATGGGTTGATAAAATGACCAGGATGGGTTGATAATATGACCAGGATGGGTTGATAAAATGGGTTGATAATAGGACCAGGATGGGTTGATAATATGACCAGTATGGGTTGATAATATGACCAGGATGGGTTGTTAATATGACCAGGATGAGTTGATAATATGACCAGGATGGGTTGATAACATGACCAGGATGGGTTGTTATTATGACCAGGATGGGTTGATAATATGACCAGGATGGGTTGATAATATAAACAAGATGGGTTGTTAATATGACCAGGATGGGTTGATAATATGACCAGGATGGGTTGATAACATGACCAGGATGGGTTGTTATTATGACCAGGATAGGTTGTTATTTTGACCAGGATGGGTTGTTAATATGACCAGGATGGGTTGATAATATGACCAGGATGGGTTGATAACATGACCAGGATGTGTTGATAATATGGGTTGATAATATAACCAGGATGGGTTGATAATATGACCAGGATGGGTTGATAACATGACCAGGATGGGTTGTTATTATGACCAGGATAGGTTGTTATTATGACCAGGATGGGTTGTTAATATGACCAGGATGGGTTGATAATATGACCAGGATGGGTTGATAATATGACCAGGATGGGTTGATAACATGACCAGGATGGGTTGTTATTATGACCAGGATAGGTTGTTATTATGACCAGGATGGGTTGTTAATATGACCAGGATGGGTTGATAATATGGGTTGATAATATAACCAGGATGGGTTGATAACATGACCGGGATGGGTTGATAACATGACCAGAATGGGTTGTTTATATGACCAGGATAGGTTGTTATTATGACCAGGATGGGTTGATAATATGGGTTGATACTATGACCAGGATGGGTTGTTAATATGACCAGGATGGGTTGTTAATATGACCAGGATGGGTTGATAACATGACCAGGATGGGTTGTTAATATGACCAGGATAGGTTGTTATTATGACCAGGATGGGTTGATAACATGACCAGAATGGGTTGTTTATATGACCAGGATAGGTTGTTATTATGACCAGGATGGGTTGATAATATGGGTTGATACTATGACCAGGATGGGTTGTTAATATGACCAGGATGGGTTGATAACATGACCAGGATGGGTTGTTAATATGACCAGGATGGGTTGTTAATATGACCAGGATGGGTTGATAATATGGGTTGATAATATGACCAGGATGGGTTGATAACATGACCAGGATGGGTTGATAACATGACCAGGATGGGTTGTTATTATGACCAGGATAGGTTGTTATTATGACCAGGATGGGTTGTTAATATGACCAGGATGGGTTGATAATATGACCAGGATGGGTTGATAACATGACCAGGATGTGTTGATAATATGGGTTGATAATATAACCAGGATGGGTTGATAATATGACCAAGATGGGTTGATAACATGACCAGGATGGGTTGTTATTATGACCAGGATAGGTTGTTATTATGACCAGGATGGGTTGTTAATATGACCAGGATGGGTTGACAATATGACCAGGATGGGTTGATATGACCAGGATGGGTTGATAACATGACCAGGATGGGTTGATAACATGACCAGGATGGGTTGTTATTATGACCAGGATAGGTTGTTATTATGACCAGGATGGGTTGTTAATATGACCAGGATGGGTTGATAATATGGGTTGATAATATAACCAGGATGGGTTGATAACATGACCGGGATGGGTTGATAACATGACCAGAATGGGTTGTTTATATGACCAGGATAGGTTGTTATTATGACCAGGATGGGTTGATAATATGGGTTGATACTATGACCAGGATGGGTTGTTAATATGACCAGGATGGGTTGATAATATGGGTTGATACTATGACCAGGATGGGTTGTTAATATGACCAGGATGGGTTGATAATATGGGTTGTTATTATGACCAGGATGGGTTGTTATTATGACCAGGATGGGTTGATAATATGTCCAGGATGGGTTGATTATATGACCAGGATGGGTTGATAATATGACCAGGATGGGTTGATAATATGGGTTGTTAATATGACCAGGATGGGTTGTTATTATGACCAGGATGGGTTGATAATATGACCAGGATGGGTTGTTATTATGACCAGGATGGGTTGATTATATGACCAGGATGGGTTGATAACATGACCAGGATGGGTTGATAATATGACCAGGATGGGTTGTTATTATGACCAGGATGGGTTGTTATTATGACCAGGATGGGTTGATAATATGACCAGGATGGGTTGATAACATGACCAGGATGGGTTGTTATTATGACCAGGATAGGGTGATATTATGACCAGGATGGGTTGATAATATGGGTTGATATTATGACCAGGATGGGTTGTTAATATGACCAGGATGGGTTGATAATATGGGTTGATACTATGACCAGGATGGGTTGTTAATATGACCAGGATGGGTTGATAATATGGGTTGTTATTATGACCAGGATGGGTTGTTATTATGTCCAGGATGGGTTGATTATATGACCAGGATGGGTTGATAATATGACCAGGATGGGTTGATAATATGGGTTGTTAATATGACCAGGATGGGTTGTTATTATGACCAGGATGGGTTGATAATATGACCAGGATGGGTTGTTATTATGACCAGGATGGGTTGATTATATGACCAGGATGGGTTGATAATATGACCAGGATGGGTTGATAATATAACCAGGATGGGTTGATTATATAACCAGGATGGGTTGATACCATGACCAGGATGGGTTGATAATATGACCAGGATGGGTTGATAATATGGGTTGATAATATAACCAGGATGGGTTGATAATATGACCAAGATGGGTTGATAACATGACCAGGATGGGTTGTTATTATGACCAGGATAGGTTGTTATTATGACCAGGATGGGTTGTTAATATGACCAGGATGGGTTGACAATATGACCAGGATGGGTTGATATGACCAGGATGGGTTGATAACATGACCAGGATGGGTTGATAACATGACCAGGATGGGTTGTTATTATGACCAGGATAGGTTGTTATTATGACCAGGATGGGTTGTTAATATGACCAGGATGGGTTGATAATATGGGTTGATAATATAACCAGGATGGGTTGATAACATGACCGGGATGGGTTGATAACATGACCAGAATGGGTTGTTTATATGACCAGGATAGGTTGTTATTATGACCAGGATGGGTTGATAATATGGGTTGATACTATGACCAGGATGGGTTGTTAATATGACCAGGATGGGTTGATAATATGGGTTGATACTATGACCAGGATGGGTTGTTAATATGACCAGGATGGGTTGATAATATGGGTTGTTATTATGACCAGGATGGGTTGTTATTATGACCAGGATGGGTTGATAATATGTCCAGGATGGGTTGATTATATGACCAGGATGGGTTGATAATATGACCAGGATGGGTTGATAATATGGGTTGTTAATATGACCAGGATGGGTTGTTATTATGACCAGGATGGGTTGATAATATGACCAGGATGGGTTGTTATTATGACCAGGATGGGTTGATTATATGACCAGGATGGGTTGATAACATGACCAGGATGGGTTGATAATATGACCAGGATGGGTTGATAATATAACCAGGATGGGTTGTTATTATGACCAGGATGGGTTGTTATTATGACCAGGATGGGTTGATAATATGACCAGGATGGGTTGATAACATGACCAGGATGGGTTGTTATTATGACCAGGATAGGGTGATATTATGACCAGGATGGGTTGATAATATGGGTTGATATTATGACCAGGATGGGTTGTTAATATGACCAGGATGGGTTGATAATATGGGTTGATACTATGACCAGGATGGGTTGTTAATATGACCAGGATGGGTTGATAATATGGGTTGTTATTATGACCAGGATGGGTTGTTATTATGTCCAGGATGGGTTGATTATATGACCAGGATGGGTTGATAATATGACCAGGATGGGTTGATAATATGGGTTGTTAATATGACCAGGATGGGTTGTTATTATGACCAGGATGGGTTGATAATATGACCAGGATGGGTTGTTATTATGACCAGGATGGGTTGATTATATGACCAGGATGGGTTGATAATATGACCAGGATGGGTTGATAATATAACCAGGATGGGTTGATTATATAACCAGGATGGGTTGATACCATGACCAGGATGGGTTGATAATATGACCAGGATGGGTTGATAATATAACCAGGATGGGTTGTTATTATGACCAGGATGGGTTGTTATTATGACCAGGATGGGTTGATAATATGACCAGGATGGGTTGATAACATGACCAAGATGGGTTGTTATTATGACCAGGATAGGGTGTTATTATGACCAGGATAGGTTGATAATATGGGTTGATATTATGACCAGGATGGGTTGTTAATATGACCAGGATGGGTTGATAATATGGGTTGATACTATGACCAGGATGGGTTGTTAATATGACCAGGATGGGTTGATAATATGGGTTGTTATTATGACCAGGATGGGTTGTTATTATGACCAGGATGGGTTGATAATATGACCAGGATGGGTTGATAATATGACCAGGATGGGTTGATTATATGACCAGGATGGGTTGTTATTATGACCAGGATGGGTTGATTATATGACCAGGATGGGTTGTTAATAGGACCAGGATGGGTTGATAATATGACCAGGATGGGTTGATAATATGACCAGGATGGGTTGATAACATGACCAGGATGGGTTGTTATTATGACCAGGATAGGGTGTTATTATGACCAGGATGGGTTGATAATATGGGTTGATAACATGACCAGGATGGGTTGTTAATATGACCAGGATGGGTTGATAATATGACCAGGATGGGTTGATTATATGACCAGGATGGGTTGTTATTATGACCAGGATGGGTTGATTATATGACCAGGATGGGTTGTTATTATGACCAGGATGGGTTGATAATATGACCAGGATGGGTTGATAATATGACCAGGATGGGTTGATAACATGACCAGGATGGGTTGTTATTATGACCAGGATAGGGTGTTATTATGACCAGGATGGGTTGATAATATGGGTTGATAACATGACCAGGATGGGTTGTTAATATGACCAGGATGGGTTGATAATATGGGTTGATACTATGACCAGGATGGGTTGTTAATATGACCAGGATGGGTTGATAATATGGGTTGTTATTATGACCAGGATGGGTTGTTATTATGACCAGGATGGGTTGATAATATGTCCAGGATGGGTTGATTATATGACCAGGATGGGTTGATAATATGACCAGGATGGGTTGATAATATGGGTTGTTAATATGACCAGGATGGGTTGTTATTATGACCAGGATGGGTTGATAATATGACCAGGATGGGTTGTTATTATGACCAGGATGGGTTGATTATATGACCAGGATGGGTTGATAACATGACCAGGATGGGTTGATAATATGACCAGGATGGGTTGATAATATAACCAGGATGGGTTGTTATTATGACCAGGATGGGTTGTTATTATGACCAGGATGGGTTGATAATATGACCAGGATGGGTTGATAACATGACCAGGATGGGTTGTTATTATGACCAGGATAGGGTGATATTATGACCAGGATGGGTTGATAATATGGGTTGATATTATGACCAGGATGGGTTGTTAATATGACCAGGATGGGTTGATAATATGGGTTGATACTATGACCAGGATGGGTTGTTAATATGACCAGGATGGGTTGATAATATGGGTTGTTATTATGACCAGGATGGGTTGTTATTATGTCCAGGATGGGTTGATTATATGACCAGGATGGGTTGATAATATGACCAGGATGGGTTGATAATATGGGTTGTTAATATGACCAGGATGGGTTGTTATTATGACCAGGATGGGTTGATAATATGACCAGGATGGGTTGTTATTATGACCAGGATGGGTTGATTATATGACCAGGATGGGTTGATAATATGACCAGGATGGGTTGATAATATAACCAGGATGGGTTGATTATATAACCAGGATGGGTTGATAACATGACCAGGATGGGTTGATAATATGACCAGGATGGGTTGATAATATAACCAGGATGGGTTGTTATTATGACCAGGATGGGTTGTTATTATGACCAGGATGGGTTGATAATATGACCAGGATGGGTTGATAACATGACCAGGATGGGTTGTTATTATGACCAGGATATGGTGTTATTATGACCAGGATGGGTTGATAATATGGGTTGATATTATGACCAGGATGGGTTGTTAATATGACCAGGATGGGTTGATAATATGGGTTGATACTATGACCAGGATGGGTTGTTAATATGACCAGGATGGGTTGATAATATGGGTTGTTATTATGACCAGGATGGGTTGTTAATATGACCAGGATGGGTTGATAATATGACCAGGATGGGTTGATAATATGACCAGGATGGGTTGATTATATGACCAGGATGGGTTGTTATTATGACCAGGATGGGTTGATTATATGACCAGGATGGGTTGTTATTATGACCAGGATGGGTTGTTATTATGACCAGGATGGGTTGATAATATGACCAGGATGGGTTGATAATATGACCAGGATGGGTTGATAACATGACCAGGATGGGTTGTTATTATGACCAGGATAGGGTGTTATTATGACCAGGATGGGTTGATAATATGGGTTGATAACATGACCAGGATGGGTTGTTAATATGACCAGGATGGGTTGATAATATGGGTTGATACTATGACCAGGATGGGTTGTTAATATGACCAGGATGGGTTGATAATATGGGTTGTTATTATGACCAGAATGGGTTGTTATTATGACCAGGATGGGTTGATAATATGACCAGGATGGGTTGATAATATGACCAGGATGGGTTGATTATATGACCAGGATGGGTTGTTATTATGACCAGGATGGGTTGATTATATGACCAGGATGGGTTGTTATTATGACCAGGATGGGTTGATAATATGACCAGGATGGGTTGATAATATAACCAGGATGGGTTGATAATATAACCAGGATGGGTTGATAACATGACCAGGATGGGTTGATAATATGACCAGGATGGGTTGTTATTATGACCAGGATGGGTTGTTATTATGACCAGGATGGGTTGTTATTATGACCAGGATTGTGCCTTTGGCTTCTGGACAACGAAAGAAAGTTGATATGAAAACCAATAGATCAGGAGAGAAATGCTGGTTAACGGCATGAGGAAGTCTTTATATAATAATTGATTCCATGTTGCTACGGATGGATTTTTGGCAAGGCTACGTAGACGCAAGGTAATACACACCTCATTATTTGAAGTAAAGTAACACGTTCAGGTTTCAAACAATTATACTGTCTCCACATTACATTATACTGTCTCCACATTACATTATACTGTCTCCACATTACATTATACTGTCTCCACATTACATTATACTGTCTCCACATTACATTATACTGTCTCCACATTACATTATACTGTTTCCACATTACATTATACTGTCTCCACATTACATTATACTGTCTCCACATTACATTATACTGTCTCCACATTACATTATACTGTCTCCACGTTACATCATACTGTCTCCACGTTACATTATACTGTCTCCACATTACATTATACTGTCTCCACGTTACATTATACTGTCTCCACATTACATTATACTGTTTCCACATTACATTATACTGTCTCCACATTACATTATACTGTCTCCACATTACATTATACTGTCTCCACATTACATTATACTGTCTCCACATTACATTATACTGTTTCCACATTACATTATACTGTCTCCACATTACATTATACTGTTTCCACATTACATTATACTGTCTCCACATTACATTATACTGTCTCCACATTACATCATACTGTCTCCACGTTACATTATACTGTCTCCACATTACATTATACTGTCTCCACGTTACATTATACTGTCTCCACATTACATTATACTGTTTCCACATTACATTATACTGTCTCCACATTACATTATACTGTCTCCACATTACATTATACTGTCTCCACATTACATTATACTGTCTCCACATTACATTATACTGTTTCCACATTACATTATACTGTCTCCACATTACATTATACTGTCTCCACATTACATTATACTGTCTCCACATTACATTATACTGTCTCCACGTTACATTATACTGTCTCCACGTTACATTATACTGTCTCCACATTACATTATACTGTCTCCACGTTACATTATACTGTCTCCACATTACATTATACTGTCTCCACATTACATTATACTGTCTCCACATTACATTATACTGTCTCCACATTACATTATACTGTCTCCACATTACATTATACTGTTTCCACATTACATTATGAGTTGAGATTGAGAAATAAAAATAACTCCTTTTTAATCATAGCCACAAGTTTTTAACAAGCGGTTGCATTTAGAATTGTTATTTGTTGTGCAATGACTGGGCTGACCAATGACTGGGCTGACCAATGACTGGGCTGACCAATGACTGGGCTGACCAATGACTGGGCTGACCAATGACTGGGCTGAACGATGACTGGGCTGAACGATGACTGGGCTGACCAATGACTGGGCTGAACGATGACTGGGCTGACCAATGACTGGGCTGACCAATGACTGGGCTGACCAATGACTGGGATGACCAATGACTGAGATGACCAATGACTGGGATGACCAATGACTGGGATGACCAATGACTGGGCTTCCAACAGCAGGCTTCACTACAGTAGCCTACAGGAGCTACTCTGTCGCTGTCTGACAGGTAGTATTCATCTCCTCTAACTAGTCTCTGTGTGCTGTGCGCATGTGACAAATAAAATGCATGATTACTAATGGAAATACACACGTGGCAATTTTAATTCCACAAAATTGTTCAAATGAACCTATAGACCGATAAGCATGACCCGGGTGAAATGTATTTTCGGTCGGGCTAACCGGCTAAACGGTTCATCGGTAACATCCCTAGTCCTTCAACATGTTTGGTATCAACAGTCAACAGTAAAGACTTTTTACTGTTTATTATCTTAATGACTTTAATATATTTTGTCATGTTTTGTAAAAGTCACATTGACACGATGCAGATCAGCGGTTCCTTGTAGGTTCCTGGGTATCCTCGGCATCCCAATGGGCAGGTGAGTGAATCAAATGTTAGCGAACAAGGCACTGTGTCATCGATGATGAGATAACACACGTTGGTGTACTGTCCCTTTAATTTGAAGGTGTCTACCTGGCTGTTATACCTGTTCTACCTGTCTACCTGGCTTGTTATTAGAATCTGTCTGTAATACTAAATGGTCACCCCCCCCACCCCAGGGGGCCCTCAGTGTCTCCTGAATGTCATACATTATATTACTATAGTGAGGCTGGAAGAGCCGCAGTAGAGTTGTGGTTTTCACTGAGCCTCCTCATCATCAGCCCCATCCCCTCTACCTCCTCTGGGTTTATGATGGGGGATGTAAGAGACAAGGCTGGTCCTGGTCCTCCTTCCCCAGCTCTGGTGGACCCTCCTGGGACTGGGCTCCCTCCTGTGGGACCCCTGGTGTAGAAGGAACCCTGGAGGTCCAGGTTAACACAGAAGAAGCCCGGCAGCAGCTGCCTCTGGTACTGGTCCAAACGACTGATAACATCCAGGATAGAGGAGCTGCCTCCACTCACCCATCTTGGGAGCAGGCTGGCAGGGATGAGCTGGGCAGGCAGGGACTGGCAGTGACGCAGCTCCAACTGGTAGGAAAACCTAGAGAGAGAGAGACTCAATACATTATGAGGGCATACGGGCTTAAAGTGAGAGTGTAGAAAAGTGTCTATAGGAAAACCTAGAGGGATACAAGGGACATAACATTTACGATACCAAATTTAAATTTACAAAAACAAAAAAGACTGCGTTTTTGTCTTTTGAGCTTCTAGTCATGAAATCTATGCAGCCTACTCAATCACTGTTTATAGCTACTGTTACCAGGCCTCCTGGGCCATATACAATGTTCCTCATTGAGTTCCCTGAATTCCTATCGGACTTTGTAGTCATAGCAGATAATATTCACATTTTTGGTGACTAATATTCACGTGGAAAAGTCCACAGACCCACTCCAAAAGGCGTTCGCAGCCATCATCGACTCAGTGGGTTTTGTCCAACATGTCTCCGGACCTACTCACTGTCACAGTCATACTCTGGACCGAGACTTCTCCGGTGGAATAAATGTTGGGGATCTTAATGTTTTTTCTCATAATCCTGGACTATCGGACCACCATTTTATTACGTGTGCAATCGCAACAAATAATCTGCTTAGACCCCAACCAAGGATCATCAAAAGTTGTCCTATAAATTCTCAGACAACCCAAAGATTCCTTGATGCCCTTCCAGACTCCCTCCACCTACCCAAGGACATCAGAGGACAGAAAAATGTATCCATGCTTTTGTCACTTCTAGGTTAGACTACTGCAATGCTCTACTTTCCGGCTACCTGGATAAAGCACTAAATAAACTTCAGTTGGTGCTAAATACAGCTGCTAGAATCCTGACTAGAACCCAACAATGTGATCATATTACTCCAGTGCCTCCCTACACTGGCTTCCTGTCAAGGGCTGATTTCAAGGTTTTACTGCTAACCTACAAAGCATTACATGGGCTTGCTCCTACCTATCTCTCTGATTTGGTCCTGCCGTACATACCTACACGTACGCTACGGTCACAAGATGCAGGCCTCCTAATTGTCCCTAGAATTTCTAAGCAAACAGCTGGAGGCAGGGCTTTCTTCTATAGAGCTCCATTTTAATAGAATGGTCTGCCTTGCCATGTGAGAGACGTAGACTCGGTCTCAACCTTTAAGTCTTTATTGAAGACTCATCTCTTCAGTAGGTCATATGATTGAGTGTAGTCTGGCCCAGGAGTGTGAAGGTGAACGGAAAGTCACTGGAGCGACGAACCGCCCTTGCTGTCTCTGCCTGGCCGGTTCCCCTCTTTCCACTGGGATTCTCTGCTTCTAACCCTATTACAGGGGCTGAGTCATTGGCTTACTGGGGCTCTTTCATACCGTCCCTATGAGGGGTGCATCACTTGAGTGGGTTGAGTCACTAACTTGATCTTCCTGTCCGGTTTGGCACCCCCCCCGGGTTTGTGCCGTGGGGGAGCTCTTCGTGGGATATACTCGGCCCCGCTCTCAAGATGGTAAGTTGGTGGTTGAAGATATCCCTCTAGTGGTGTGGGGGCTGTGCTTTGGTAAAGTGGGTGGGGCTATATCCTGCCTGTTTGGCCCTGTCCGGGGGTATCGTCGGACGGGGCCACAGTGTCTCCCGACCCCTCCTGTATTTATGCTGCAGTAGTTTATGTGTCGGGGGGCTGGGTTTTAGGCTGGGTTTCTGTACAGCACTTTGTGACATCAGCTGATGTAAGTAGGGCTTTATAAATACATTAGATTGATGGAGGATTATAAAGTGTCTGTAGGAAAACCTAGAGGGATACGAGGGACACGGAAGAGTATTTTGAGGACATATAGAAAGTTAGTTTTTTCCACCCCACTCCACCCCACCCCACTCCACCCCACTCCACTCTACTCCACTCCACTCCACTCCACTCCACTCCACCCCACCTCACCCCACTCCACTCCACCCCACCCCACTCCATCCCACCCCACCCCACCCCACTCCACTCCATCCCACCCCACCCCACTCCACTCCACTCCACCTCACCCCACCCCACCTCACCTCACCTCACCTCACCCCACCCCACCCCACTCCACCCCAGTCCACTCCACCTCACTCCACCCCACCCCACCTCACCCCACTCCACCTCCCTCCACCCCACCCCACCCCACTCCACCTCCCTCCACTCCACCCCACCTCACCCCACCTCACCCCACCCCACTCCACCTCCCTCCACCCCACCCCACTCTACCACAGTCCACCCCACCTCACCCCACCCCACCCCACTCCACCCCACCCCACCCCAGTCCACCCCACCTCACCCCACCCCACTCCACTCCACTCCACCCCACCCCACTCCACCCCACCTCACCTCACCCCACCCCACCTCACCACACCCCACTCCACCTCCCTCCACCCCACCTCACCCCACCCCACTCCACCTCACCCCACCCCACTCCACCTCCCTCCACCCCACCCCACTCCACCCCACCTCACCCCACCCCACTCCACCCCACCTCACCCCACTCCACCTCACCCCACCCCACTCCACCTCCCTCCACCCCACCCCACCCCACTCCACCACCCTCCACCCCACCCCACTCCACCCCACCCCACCCCACTCCACCCCACTCCTCTTCGCTTGTTTTGGTGTATTTTAGTTTTAACTGTTAATTTGTTTGCTCAAAATATCACATTTTATTAATTGAGCTTTTATTTTCTTTGTACCATTTCATCCACTTAATGACTTTCCTATTGTTGCTGCATTCACTTAGCTACTGACTTGGTCTATTGTTGCTACATTCACTTAGCTACTGACTTGTTCTATTGTTGCTACATTCACTTAGCTACTGACTTGTTCTATTGTTGCTACATTCACTTAGCTACTGACTTGTTCTATTGTTGCTACGTTCACTTAGCTACTGACTTGTTCTATTGTTGCTACGTTCACTTAGCTACTGACTTGTTCTATTGTTGCTACATTCACTTAGCTACTGACTTGTTCTATTGTTGCTACATTCACTTAGCTACTGACTTGTTCTATTGTTGCTACATTCACTTAGCTACTGACTTGTTCTATTGTTGCTACATTCACTTAGCTACTGACTTGTTCTATTGTTGCTACATTCACTTAGCTACTGACTTGTTCTATTGTTGCTACGTTCACTTAGCTACTGACTTGTTCTATTGTTGCTACATTCACTTAGCTACTGACTTGTTCTATTGTTGCTACATTCACTTAGCTACTGACTTGTTCTATTGTTGCTACATTCACTTAGCTACTGACTTGTTCTATTGTTGCTACATTCACTTAGCTACTGACTTGTTCTATTGTTGCTACGTTGTCGTGAGGTTAACCTACAAGGAAGCATTTCACTGCACTGTGTACGCCACCTACATTAGGTGTATATGACTAATAAACTAACTTGAACAAACATGTGTACAAACTGTGAGTCGGTCTGTCGGTCTGTCAGAGTGTGTGTGTGTGTGTGTGTGTGGTGTGTGTGCGTGCGTGCGGTTGGCATCTCACTTTGCAGAGACCCTGTTGGACACAGTCTTGGTGGCCCGTGTCACAGCACACTGTAGCATCTTAATCGTTTGTTCTCCGATCCATCCCACGTCCTCCTGCACATCAGGCAGCCATTCTAACAGTCTGGGAGGAGAGACAGGACATTAGTAATATATAATATATTATTGTTACTCTAACAGTTTAGGAGAGGAAGACAGAACAACATGTCAATAGTCATGATAGTCAATAACACTGCATGGTTAGGGTGGTATTCATTGCTGCACACTGTAGAAAAACATATAGCAACACTTTTTGCAATGGTTTGATATTGGCTGTCCTAACACTGGTCACATGATGAACCTGACCCATTCACTGGTCACATGATGAACCTGATCCATTCACTGGTCACATGATGAACCTGATCCAGTCACAGGTCACATGATGAACCTGACCCAGTCACTGGTCACATGATGAACCTGACCCAGTCACTGGTCACATGATGAACCTGACCCATTCACTGGTCACATGATGAACCTGATCCAGTCACAGGTCACATGATGAACCTGACCCATTCACTGGTCACATGATGAACCTGATCCAGTCACAGGTCACATGATGAACCTGACCCAGTCACTGGTCACATGATGAACCTGACCCAGTCACTGGTCACATGATGAACCTGACCCAGTCACTGGTCACATGATGAACCTAACCCAGTCACTGGTCACATGATGAACCTGACCCAGTCACTGGTCACATGATAAACCTGACCCAGTCAATGGAATATTTATCTTTGAGGGGAAAGGGGGAAGTCCAGAAGATTTGAAACAGAGTTATCTTGCTACACAGACCTAGATAGAGAAAGTGCACAGCTACATGTACAGAACAATAACAGATCCGACCCAACACAGGAGTAAGCGGTTCACTGCGGCTACAGAACCATCGGGCCTTGACTATATCCCTGTTTGTAGTCCAGTGTGTTTGTAGTCCAGTGTGTTTGTAACGAGATGAGCAGAGAGCTTTGTCTTACCTAACAGTCACGGACAGAGCAGACTCCAAGGGGAGGGTATAGGGTCTAGTCCTACCTAACAGTCATGGACAGAGCAGACTCCAAGGGGAGGGTATAGGGTCTAGTCCTACCTAACAGTCATGGACAGAGCAGACTCCAGGGTCTAGGGTCTAGTCCTACCTAACAGTCATGGACAGAGCAGACTCCAAGGGGAGGGTATAGGGTCTAGTCCTACCTAACAGTCATGGACAGAGCAGACTCCAGGGTATAGGGTCTAGTCCTACCTAACAGTCATGGACAGAGCAGACTCCAGGGGAGGGTATAGGGTCTAGTCCTACCTAACAGTCATGGACAGAGCAGACTCCAGGGGAGGGTATAGGGTCTAGTCCTACCTAACAGTCATAGACAGAGCAGACTCCATGGGGAGGGTATAGGGTCTAGTCCTACCTAACAGTCATAGACAGAGCAGACTCCATGGGGAGGGTATAGGGTCTAGTCCTACCTAACAGTCATGGACAGAGCAGACTCCAGGGGAGGGTATAGGTTCTAGTCCTACCTAACAGTCATAGACAGAGCAGACTCCAGGGGAAGGGTATAGGGAAGCATCATAGCAGTCACCATCCTGACTGGCAGCAGGTTGCTTAGCGACTGGACCAGACTGTATCTCTCCTTGCAGGCTTCAACCAGAGCTACAGAGAGAGACAGAGAGAGAGTGACAGAGAGAGTGACAGAGAGAACACATCACTAACTATATACATTACCTAAATATATGAGTTACAGCGAGAGGATAGAGAACAATTCACTCACTGAAAACATTACCTTAATACATGAGAGTTACAGAGAGAAGATTAGAGAACTACAGAGACAAGAAGAGAGAGCTACAGAGAGAAGAGAGAGGTACAGAGACAAGAAGAGAGAGCTACAGAGGGAGATACAGAGAGAAGAAGAGAGAGTGACAGAGGGAGATACTGAGAGAAGAGAGAGTGACAGAGAGATACTGAGAGAAGAAGAGAGAGTGACAGAGGGAGATACTGAGAGAATAAGAGAGAGTGACAGAGAGAGATACTGAGAGAAGAAGAGAGTGACAGAGGGAGATACTGAGAGAAGAGAGAGTGACAGAGAGATACTGAGAGAAGAAGAGAGAGTGACAGAGGGAGATACTGAGAGAATAAGAGAGAGTGACAGAGAGAGATACTGAGAGAAGAAGAGAGTGACAGAGAGAGATACTGAGAGAAGAAGAGAGAGTGACAGAGAGAGATACTGAGAGAAGAAGAGAGAGTGACAGAGGGAGATACTGAGAGAATAAGAAAGAGTGACAGAGAAAGATACTGAGAGAAGAAGAGAGAGTGACAGAGAGAGATACTGAGAGAAGAAGAGAGAGTGACAGAGAGAGATACTGAGAGAAGAAGAGAGAGTGACAGAGGGAGATACTGAGAGAATAAGAGAGAGTGACAGAGAGAGATACTGAGAGAAGAAGAGAGAGTGACAGAGAGAGATACTGAGAGAAGAAGAGAGAGTGACAGAGAGAGATACTGAGAGAAGAAGAGAGTGACAGAGAGAGATACTGAGAGAAGAAGAGAGTGACAGAGAGATACTGAGAGAAGAAGAGAGAGTGACAGAGGGAGATACAGAGAGAGCTACAAGAGAAGAAGAGAGAGTGACAGAGGGAGATACTGAGAGAAGAAGAGAGAGTGACAGAGAGAGATACAGAGAGAAGAAGAGAGTGACAGAGGGAGATACTGAGAGAAGAAGAGAGAGTGACAGAGGGAAATACTGAGAGAATAAGTGAGAGTGACAGAGAGAGATACTGAGAGAAGAAGAGAGAGTGACAGAGAGAGCTACAAGAGAAGAAGAGAGAGTGACAGAGAGAGATACTGAGAGAAGAAGACAGAGTGACAGAGAGAGATACAGAGAGAGCTACAAGAGAAGAAGAGAGAGTGACAGAGAGAGATACAGAGACAAGAAGAGAGTGACAGAGAGAGATACTGAGAGAAGAAGAGAGAGCTACAAGAGAAGGAGAGTGACAGAGATAGATACTGAGAGAAGAATAGAGAGTGACAGAGAGAGCTACAAGAGAAGAAGAGAGAGTGACAGAGGGAGATACAGTGGGAGGCATGGGGAACAAACATAGCTTTTATTTAGCAGATGCTGTTCTTTACTCTGCCTACAGAGAGCAGCAGAGAGAAGAGAGACACTCCCTCACTCAAACATTTCCTGAATACAGGGCAGAACACACTGTAGCAAAGGTCAGCAGCACTACACACTGGATCCGTTGGAGCTACATGGGGATATAGTTGTTCAGCACAAGGCCTTTCTACTTATACATCTGCTGTCTCACTACAGAAACAGGAGATAGACTAGTGTCCTGTCCAGGGGGTGTCCTGCACATCAAGCTGTCTAGACTAGTGTCCTGTACATCAAGCTGTCTCACTACAGTAACAGGAGATAGACTAGTGTCCTGTCCAGGGGGTGTCCTGGTACATCAAGCTGTCCCACTACAGAACCAGGAGATAGACTAGTGTCCTATGGGCCGTTCTGGCTCAGACGAGGCTTACTTACAAGGCCTTTCTCAAGTCCAGTCTCGTTGATTTGATATATGTCAGTTGTCTCGTGCCTTTCTGAGACTATGTTCTGGAGATGGGTCTTGAGGTAGGCCTCTAAAATGCTTCTAAATGTGTGGGCAACGATTCATACCCCTTATTTAGCAAGTAAAAGATGTTTAAAATACATTGAATAGATGTTGAAAATATGTATTTTTATTTGAAGAGACATCTTTTCAACCAATTCTGCTCACTGGGATGAACTTGCTGTTCTTTAGTCTTACCTTTGTGTAGTCTGGGTGGCAGATGTTCAAAGATGTGATCCTCAATGGTGGATTTGGATTGGGAGGGGTTTACCACCACCCCATCCTCGCTGGGTCTGATCTCGTTCTCTACATGATGCTCCTCATGCTCTTCCTCATCATCATCCTCATTCATGATGTCATCTTCGTCATCCTCACCGTCAGCTATCAGAGGTCTGTGGGGTCCTGGTTGATTCAGTAGTCCTGAAACATCAACAAACAACACAGTTAAGAACCTGCAGTCTCTCTGGTTGGTCATCAGTCTGTCTGGTCGGTCGTCGGTCTGTCTGGTTGGTCATCAGTCTGTCTGGTCGGTCGTCGGTCTGTCTGGTTGGTCGTCAGTCTGTCTGGTTGGTCGTCGGTCTGTCTGGTTGGTCATCAGTCTGTCTGGTTTGGGTATCAGTCTGTCTGGTTGGTCATCGGTCTGTCTGGTTGGTCATCAGTCTTTCTGGTTTGGGTATCAGTCTGTCTGGTTGGTCATCGGTCTGTCTGGTTGGTCATCAGTCTGTCTGGTCGGTCGTCGGTCTGTCTGGTTGGTCATCAGTCTGTCTGGTTGGTCATCAGTCTGTCTGGTCGGTCGTCGGTCTGTCTGGTTGGTCATCAGTCTGTCTGGTTGGTCATCAGTCTGTCTGGTCGGTCTGTCTGGTTGGTCGTCGGTCTGTCTGGTTGGTCATCAGTCTGTCTGGTCGGTCGTCGGTCTGTCTGGTTGGTCATCAGTCTGTCTGGTTGGTCATCAGTCTGTCTGGTCGGTCGTCGGTCTGTCTGGTTGGTCGTCGGTCTGTCTGGTCGGTCGTCGGTCTGTCTGGTTGGTCATCAGTCTGTCTGGTTGGTCATCAGTCTGTCTGGTTTGGGTATCGGTCTGTCTGGTTGGTCGTCGGTCTGTCTGGTTGGTCATCAGTCTGTCTGGTTTGGGTATCGGTCTGTCTGGTTGGTCATCGGTCTGTCTGGTTGGTCATCAGTCTGTCTGGTCGGTCGTCGGTCTGTCTGGTTGGTCATCAGTCTGTCTGGTTGGTCATCAGTCTGTCTGGTCGGTCGTCGGTCTGTCTGGTTGGTCATCAGTCTGTCTGGTTGGTCATCAGTCTGTCTGGTCGGTCTGTCTGGTTGGTCGTCGGTCTGTCTGGTTGGTCATCAGTCTGTCTGGTTGGTCATCGTTCTGTCTGGTTGGTCATCAGTCTGTCTGGTTTGGGTATCAGTCTGTCTGGTTGGTCATCGGTCTGTCTGGTTGGTCATCGGTCTGTCTGGTTGGTCATCAGTCTGTCTGGTTGGTCGTCAGTCTGTCTGGTTGGTCGTCGGTCTGTCTGGTTGGTCATCAGTCTGTCTGGTTGGTCATCGGTCTGTCTGGTTGGTCATCAATCGGTCTGGTTGGTCATCGGTCTGTCTGGTTTGGGTATCAGTCTGTCTGGTTGGTCATCGGTCTGTCTGGTTGGTCATCAGTCTGTCTGGTTTGGGTATCAGTCTGTCTGGTTGGTCATCGGTCTGTCTGGTTGGTCATCAGTCTGTCTGGTTTGGGTATCAGTCTGTCTGGTTGGTCATCAGTCTGTCTGGTTTGGGTATCAGTCTGTCTGGTTTGGGTATCAGTCTGTCTGGTTGGTCGTCGGTCTGTCAGGTTGGTCATCAGTCTGTCTGGTTTGGGTATCAGTCTGTCTGGTTGGTCATCGGTCTGTCTGGTTTGGGTATCAGTCTGCCTGGTTGGTCATCGGTCTGTCTGGTTTGGGTATCAGTCTGCCTGGTTGGTCATCGGTCTGTCTGGTTTGGGTATCAGTCTGTCTGGTTGGTCAACGGTCTGTCTGGTTGGTCATCAATCGGTCTGGTTGGTCATCGGTCTGTCTGGTTTGGGTATCAGTCTGTCTGGTTGGTCATCGGTCTGTCTGGTTGGTCATCAATCGGTCTGGTTGGTCATCGGTCTGTCTGGTTTGGGTATCAGTCTGTCTGGTTGGTCATCAGTCTGTCTGGTTTGGGTATCAGTCTGTCTGGTTGGTCATCAGTCTGTCTGGTTTGGGTATCAGTCTGTCTGGTTGGTCATCGGTCTGTCTGGTTGGTCATCAATCGGTCTGGTTGGTCATCGGTCTGTCTGGTTTGGGTATCAGTCTGCCTGGTTGGTCATCGGTCTGTCTGGTTTGGGTATCAGTCTGTCTGGTTGGTCATCGGTCTGTCTGGTTGGTCATCAATCGGTCTGGTTGGTCATCGGTCTGTCTGGTTTGGGTATCAGTCTGCCTGGTTGGTCATCGGTCTGTCTGGTTTGGGTATCAGTCTGCCTGGTTGGTCATCGGTCTGTCTGGTTTGGGTATCAGTCTGTCTGGTTGGTCAACGGTCTGTCTGGTTGGTCATCAATCGGTCTGGTTGGTCATCGGTCTGTCTGGTTTGGGTATCAGTCTGTCTGGTTGGTCATCGGTCTGTCTGGTTGGTCATCAATCGGTCTGGTTGGTCATCGGTCTGTCTGGTTTGGGTATCAGTCTGTCTGGTTGGTCATCAGTCTGTCTGGTTTGGGTATCAGTCTGTCTGGTTGGTCATCAGTCTGTCTGGTTTGGGTATCAGTCTGTCTGGTTGGTCATCGGTCTGTCTGGTTGGTCATCAATCGGTCTGGTTGGTCATCGGTCTGTCTGGTTTGGGTATCAGTCTGCCTGGTTGGTCATCGGTCTGTCTGGTTTGGGTATCAGTCTGTCTGGTTGGTCATCGGTCTGTCTGGTTGGTCATCAATCGGTCTGGTTGGTCATCGGTCTGTCTGGTTTGGGTATCAGTCTGTCTGGTTGGTCATCGGTCTGTCTGGTTGGTCATCAATCGGTCTGGTTGGTCATCGGTCTGTCTGGTTTGGGTATCAGTCTGTCTGGTTGGTCATCGGTCTGTCTGGTTGGTCATCAATCGGTCTGGTTGGTCATCGGTCTGTCTGGTTTGGGTATCAGTCTGTCTGGTTGGTCATCAGTCTGTCTGGTTTGGGTATCAGTCTGTCTGGTTTGGGTATCAGTCTGTCTGGTTTGGGTATCAGTCTGTCTGGTTGGTCATCAGTCTGTCTGGTTGGTCATCAGTCTGTCTGGTTGGTCATCAGTCTATACTAAAGCATTAAATACAAAGCCTAAGAAAGGTCTCTTACCGTTCTTCTTCAGGAAGTGAAGGGCATCTTTATATCCCTGTTTACACATGGTCTTCATAACCTGAAACAAAGAAACGCAGACACAGTAAATATCCTCATTCAGAGAGTCTCCGTAGGACACCGTGTAAATAACAGTACGTAATGTCCTGTGTGGCTCGGGTTGGTAAGAATGTGTGGTGGTAGCAATGCCAAGCTCGTGGTTTCAATTCGCTCGGATCACACCACACATACTAAAACACACAATGTACTGTCGCTTCGGATAAAAATGGCTGATGAATGGCATATATTATCATATTTACATTATGTAAATTAGCATATAATATTATTACTATTACATTATGTAAATACATATATTATCATACCATTAGCACATTATGTAAATTAATGTATTATCATACCATTAGCACATTATGTAAATTAATGTATTATCATAGTATTAGTACATTATGTAAATGCATGTATATATGAATAAATGTAAGTTACAACAGTACCTGTGGCTCAGGGGGAAACAGAGCTCTGGACACTCTGTAGAGGTGTGTGTGTGTGTGTGTGTGTGTGTGTGTGTGTGTGTGTGTGTGTGTGTGTGTGTGTGTGTGTGTGTCTATGTGTGTGTGTGTGTGTGTGTGTGTGTGTGTGTGTGTGTGTGTGTGTGTGTGTGTGTGTGTGTGTGCGTGCGCGTGTGTGTACCTGTGGCTCAGGGGGAAACAGAGCTCTGGACACTCTGTAGAGGTGTGTGTGTGTGTGTGTGTGTGTGTGTGTGTGTCTATGTGTGTGTGTGTGTGTGTGTGTGTGTGTGTGTGTGTGTGTGTGCGTGCGCGTGTGTGTACCTGTGGCTCAGGGGGAAACAGAGCTCTGGACACTCTGTAGAGGTATGTGTGTGTGTGTGTGTGTGTGTGTGTGTGTGTGTGTGTGTGTGTGTGTGTACCTGTGGCTCAGGGGGAAACAGAGCTCTGGACACTCTGTAGAGGTGTGTGTGTGTGTGTGTGTGTGTGTGTGTGTGTGTGTGTGTGTGTGTGTGTGTGTGTGTGTGTGTGTGTGTGTGTGTGTGTGTGTGTGTGTGTGTGTGTGTGTGTGTGTGTGCGTGTGTGTGTGTGTACCTGTGGCTCAGGGGGAAACAGAGCTCTGGACACTCTGTAGAGGTTGGTGAGTGTAAACTGGATGGAGGTGTTGGTGAATCGTAGTTCATGCATGTTGGTGGATCGGTCTCTAGGGCAGATGTCACTCTCTCCAGAGAACGGAGACACAGTGATGGTATTCTTCAGCTCATACTGAGGCAGATTATCACTGATACCACCGTCCACGTAACGCTGGAGGGAGGGAGGGAGGGAGAGTCAGGCAAAGAGATACTAAACTAAAGTAGAAACCATTTTGAGTCAGTTAAAACATTGCTACATGGAGGGACACTCTGTAATTCCAGTGGCTCAGAGGTCTTCATACACTAAGTTGACTGTGCCTTTAAACAGCTCAGAAAATTCCAGAAAATGATGTCATGGCTTTAGAAGCTTCTTATAGGCTAATCGACATCATTTGAGTCAATTGGAGGTGTACCTGTGGATGTATTTCAAGGCCTACCTTCAAACTCAGTGCCTCTTTGCTTGACATCATGGGAAAATCAAAAGAAATCAGCCAAGAACTCAGGAAAAAAATTGTAGACCTCCACAAGTCTGGTTCATCTTTGGGAGCAATTTCCAAACGCCTGAAGGTACCACGTTCATCTGTACAAACAATAGTACGCAAGTATAAACACCATGGGACCAAGCAGCCGTCATACCGCTCAGGAAGGAGACGAGTTCTGTCTCCTAGATATGAACGTACTTTGGTGAGAAAAGTGCAAATCAATCCCAGAACAACAGCAAAGGACCTTGTGAAGATGCTGGAGGAAACAGGTACAAAAGTATCGATATCCACAGTAAAACAAGTCCTATATCGACATAACCTGAAAGGCCGCTCAGCAAGGAAGAAGCCACTGCTCCAAAAACTGCCATAAAAAAGCCAGACTACGGTTTGCAACTGCACATGGGGACAAAGATCGTACTTATTGGAGAAATGTCCTCTGGTCTGATGAAACAAAAATAGAACTGTTTGGCCATAATGACCATCGTTATGTTTGGAGGAAAAAGGGGGAGGCTTGCAAGCCGAAGAACACCATCCCAACCATGAAGCACGGGGGTGGCAGCATCATGTTGTGGGGGTGCTTTGCTGCAGGAGGGACTGGTGCACTTCACAAAATAGATGGCATCATGAGGGAGGGAAATGATCTGGACATATTGAAGCAACATCTCAAGACATCAGTCAGGAAGTAAAAGCTTGGTCGCAATTGGGTCTTCCAAATGGACAATGACCCCAAGCATACTTCCAAAGTTGTGGCAAAATGGCTTAAGGACAACAAAGTCAAGGTATTGGAGTGGCCATCACAAAGCCCTGACCTTAATCCTAATGAAAATGTGTGAGCAGAACTGAAAAAGTGTGTGCGAGCAAGGAGGCCTACAAACCTGACTCAGTTACACCAGCTCTGTCAGGAGGAATGGGCCAGAATTCACCCAACTTATTGTGGGAAGCTTGTGGAAGGCTACCCGAAATATTTGACCCAAGTTAAACAATTTAAAGGCAATGCTACCAAATACTAATTGAGTGTATGTAGACTTCTGACCCACTGGGAATGTGATGAAATAAATAAAAGCTGAAATAAATCCTTCTCTCTACTATTATTCTGACATTTCACATTCTTGGGTGTATATGGTAAAAGTAACAACATACTAGAGTGTATATGGTAAAAGTAACAACATACTAGAGTGTATATGGTAACAACATACTAGAGTGTATATGGTAACAACATACTAGAGTGTATATGGTAACAACATACTATAGTGTATATGGTAACAGTAACAACATACTAGAGTGTATATGGTAACAACATACTAGAGTGTATATGGTAACAACATACTAGAGTGTATATGGTAACAACATACTAGAGTGTATATGGTAACAGTAACAACATACTAGAGTGTATATGGTAACAGTAACAACATACTAGAGTGTATATGGTAACAGTAACAACATACTAGAGTGTATATGGTAACAACATACTAGAGTGTATATGGTAACAACATACTAGAGTGTATATGGTAACAACATACTAGAGTGTCTATGGTAACAACATACTAGAGTGTATATGGTAACAACATCCTAGAGTGTATATGGTAACAACATACTAGAGTGTATATGGTAACAACATACTAGAGTGTCTATGGTAACAACATACTAGAGTGTATATGGTAACAACATACTAGAGTGTCTATGGTAACAACATACTAGAGTGTCTATGGTAACAACATACTAGAGTGTATATGGTAACAACATACTAGAGTGTATATGGTAACAACATACTAGAGTGTATATGGTAACAACATACTAGAGTGTATATGGTAACAACATACTAGAGTGTATATGGTAACAACATACTAGAGTGTATATGGTAACAACATACTAGAGTGTATATGGTAACAACATACTAGAGTGTATATGGTAACAACATACTAGAGTGTATATGGTAACGACATACTAGAGTGTATATGGTAACAACATACTAGAGTGTATATGGTAACAACATACTAGAGTGTATATGGTAACAACATACTAGAGTGTATATGGTAACAACATACTAGAGTGTCTATGGTAACAACATACTAGAGTGTCTATGGTAACAACATACTAGAGTGTATATGGTAAAAGTGCTTGTGGGAGGCATGTGATGTGATGTCAATTGATAGTGTCTATAGTGACGTCGGGCCCAGTGTCCCGCCAGCACGAGGCCAGCAGAGGACAACCTTGAGACCTCTGCCAACACACTCATAAATCTGGCACTGTCACATTGGTGCTCAGGCCCGGAGTTCACACACACGCACACACACACACACACACACACACACACACACACACACACACACACACACACACACACACACACACACACACACACACTAACACTTCCCAAAGGCCAAAGAGAAACACTGATGTCAAATGTAATCTAATCCTTGTTAGAAAGTTAGCTAGGGTTCTGGCCAAAACTTTACTGTGTGGAACTGTGCCTTTATGACTTTAGTCTAAATTGACAATGATTGAGCTGTATAGTCAAAGCCAAATCACATGTCACGTCATCCAAGAGTCAGAACACATGGAAAGAAAGCTAACATTACAGAAATAGAGAAAGAGGCACCAAGAGAGAAAGAGGGAGGGTAGAGGAGGAGAAGAGACAGGAGAGGGTAGAGGAGGAGAAGAGACAGACAGGAGAGGGTAGAGGAGGAGAAGAGACAGACAGGAGAGGGTAGAGGAGGAGAAGAGACAGACAGGAGAGGGTAGAGGAGGAGAAGAGACAGACAGGAGAGGATAGAGGAGGAGAAGAGATAGACAGGAGAGGGTAGAGGAGGAGAAGAGACAGACAGGAGAGGATAGAGGAGGAGAAGAGACAGACAGGAGAGGGTAGAGGAGAAGAGACAGACAGGAGAGGGTAGAGGAGGAGAAGAGACAGACAGGAGAGGGTAGAGGAGGAGAAGAGACAGACAGGAGAGGGTAGAGGAGGAGAAGAGACAGACAGGAGAGGGTAGAGGAGGAGAAGAGACAGACAGGAGAGGATAGAGGAGGAGAAGAGACAGACAGGAGAGGGTAGAGGAGGAGAAGAGACAGACAGGAGAGGGTAGAGGAGGAGAAGAGACAGACAGGAGAGGATAGAGGAGGAGAAGAGACAGACAGGAGAGGATAGAAGAGGAGAAGAGACAGACAGGAGAGGATAGAGGAGGAGAAGAGAGACAGGAGAGGGTAGAGGAGGAGAAGAGACAGACAGGAGAGGATAGAGGAGGAGAAGAGACAGACAGGAGAGGATAGAGGAGGAGAAGAGACAGACAGGAGAGGGTAGAGGAGGAGAAGAGACAGACAGGAGAGGGAGGGTAGAGGAGGAGAAGAAACAGACAGGAGAGGGTAGAGGAGGAGAAGAGCCAGACAGGAGAGGGAGGGTAGAGGAGGAGAAGAGACAGACAGGGAGGGTTCAGCGAGAGCAGGAGGGTAGAGAACTGGCTCTCCCTGAGCCAAGGAAGAAGGACAACAACAATACAAGGAAACCATAGTCAGGGAACGGGATTAAAGGTCAATAGGCTGGACGAACTTTGAGCTTGACCAATCACAGTGAGGAAAAGGGAGAGCTTGACCAATAAGAGTCAAGGAGAGGGGAGAGCCAACAAATTAATTTTTAAAACGATCACATCTGTTCTAAAACGGTCACTACTGACAACAGCTGGTCTTTCTCAAAACTCATGTTTTGCACCATACGTTTGTTTGGAAACAGAAAAGTATCTCTTTTGAAATGGTGCTCCGTATGTTTGTGTTGTGTAGAATCCACATGATAAATTATAAGAAGAGTTCCCACTATATGGCCAAGATGGAAAACCAGAATGGGCTATATTGTAAACATCAAAAAATAAAATACACTTTTCTGGTCTTAATTTAAAGGTTAAAATGTAGGCATAAGGTTCGCAGTGTGGTTAGGGTTTAAACATCAGATTCTAAGAAGAGAAATTGTAAAACTTCGGGCTTGCACATTGGCCAGATAGTGACAACCAATAAGAAGGGAGTTGTACTCACCACACCCTGCAGTGTCGGGGGGATCAGTCCACAGTACACAGGGATGTAGGCACTGCAGACACAGGCCTGGATCAGAACACAACATGTTATTATGAGTCTAGGACACAGACACGGGCCTAGATCAGAACAGACACAGGCCTAGAGCAGAACACAACATGTTATTATGAGTCTAGGACACAGACACGGGCCTAGATCAGAACAGACACAGGCCTAGAGCAGAACACAACATGTTATTATGAGTCTAGGACACAGACACGGGCCTAGATCAGAACAGACACAGGCCTAGAGCAGAACAGACACAGGCCTAGATCAGAACAGACACAGGCCTAGAGCAGAACAGACACGGGCCTAGATCAGAACAGACACAGGCCTAGAGCAGAACACAACACGTTATTATGAGTCTAGGACACACACACGCAGGCACGCAGGCATGCACACACACACACACACACACACACACACACACACACACACACACACACACACACACACACACACACACACACACACACACACACACACACACACATTACTATTGTTAGACAACATCACAACACAAATGAGAACGTGTGTGTGTGTTTGTGTGTACTTGTGGCACAATTTCATGGTCTTGTGTGTCAATGTCTCGATCGGTGACATCGTAATGGAACGTCTCAGTATTTAATGCCTACTGGTTTCAGTTCAGAAGAAACTTTGGCTCTAGGTGAGTACTTGAGACACTCACGTGCATTAGGTCAATGAGTCAGTGGGAGTGTTGGTATCGATATCTGGGTTATATGGCTATGAGATGTTTAATGATCTGTGTCTGTCTCAATAACAGTTAGCCTATACCTACATTTATCAGTATTTAATGCAAATCAGCTTCAAATCACAAGATAATTTTATACAGCAAGTCAATGTTTTAAAACTCTCACCTGCACTTAGCATTATGAATAAGAGATGTTTCTTGTCAGTCTCAAAACGAGCTCTATATTGGCCGCTTTCCCAAACAGAAGTTAAAGCTAGTCTGGACTAAAAAAATCCCTTCCAATAGTAATCTCTCAGACAGACTGACAAAGAAGTTACCATAGAACTGTCTTGACTAGTGGCAGTCACGAAATTTCATCAGCCGGTGATTGTGAAGCAAATAACTGGTCGGTGTCACGGTAGTTGACCGTTAATTAACATAAACACATTTAGCATCTCCTGGACTCCACAGACAGACATAGACTAAAAGACACTTTAAAAGTCTAATAAACCCATGTAATATGGCCTACACCTTCACAATAAACCCATTATTTATTTTAGACCGGACTAAAGAAACATGATAATAGAAAATGTCGTCTAACAGAACATAATAGCATACTCTGAGTTGTCTGTTTGTTAGGTCCTGATCTGGCTATGCCACATGGCTGTGGGCACCAGTTCATTTAGCAGACAAGATTTGCTTAGAATTCCATGGCATTATTTTTAATATTATTTTATATTATGAAGAATACAATTGAACAAAGCTGAATAAAATCTTAATATTTTCTCCAAACGATTTGAGGGATTTGTGCAGCTGCGGCTATTATGTGTTGAAGCGGTTACGAGAGAAATAGGTACTGCTATATGCTTCATTTAGAGTTATTTATGTAACTTTAGTTGTTCTACAAACACGGGCCTGTATGTTTTGGTGTTTAATACACTGTAAGGCTGCACGATGGGACTCTAATGATAATTAGAAAAAAAGTGTCTTGAAAGGCGCGAGCTCTGCTTAGTTTTGTTTGGCGCAGGCTGTACACACTTCAATAGTCACTCATTCACAATTTGACAAACCCTTGATAATGCGTCGAATATCACGGTGGCATCCCCTTTGTGGCCGCAATGCCCCCTAAAAAACCATGCCTTTTGTGGCCTGGAGAGCTGTGCTGTGGCCTTCTCCATTTGAGTGTTTTGCAATCCGAAGCGTCAGTAACGCGGCTCTCCATCATGTGATTGGGTCTTTCTGACAGGCTACAACTGCGCGCGTCCTTATCCGATGCCGTAGCACATATCGAAGATGTATTTTTCGTCAGCCAACAAGATGAGTAAGTCCTAACGAACAGCAAAAGCACTGGTCTATGTCAATCTACTATCACCCATGGGACAAAAGTCGACCTATTCTATTCTGTGCAAGAAATAAATATTCCAAACATATTCTGGGACAGTGGTGGGATGCGATTGACCCCACATTATCTTCCCCTAAACGTGAAACAATATTTAAAAAACTTTAAATTAAAAATTAAAATAAACAAAATGTTTGCCAAATTAGGCTCTACACTCCGTTGTAAAGCAGATTATTGTTCTTAAATGTAATAAGTTATTTGGCTACTTTAGTTGTGATACTAACCTTATTAAAACGTATAGGTCTGTGGGTTAGGCTTCATGAGGTGTGATACTAACCTTATTAAAACATATAGGTCTGTGGGTTAGGCTTCATGAGGTGTGATACTAACCTTATTAAAACGTATAGGCCTATGGGTTAGGCTTCATGAGGTGTGATACTAACCTTATTAAAACGTATAGGCCTATGGGCTAGGCTACATGAGGTGTGATACTAACCTTATTAAAACGTATAGGCCTATGGGTTAGGCTTCATGAGGTGTGATACTAACCTTATTAAAACGTATAGGCCTATGGGTTAGGCTACATGAGGTGTGCGACTATGATTTGAACAAGTAGCAACAAAAAAGCCATTGTTTCTTTTGCTGGGCATCCTTCACAAGTGATAATATATAATTCACAAGTGATAAGCTAATATTATCTCCCATCAGACTATTCTTGATTTAATCTTGTCTTTACATAGACTAAATAATATGCAGTTTAGCAAAATATATTTAAACTCATTTTTTTTCATAATTCCTGACATGTAATCCTAGTAAAGATTCCCTGTCTTCGGTCAGTTAGGATTCCTTCATTTATTTTAAGAATGTGAAATGTCAGAATAATAGTAGAGAGAATGATTTATTTC
Organism: Oncorhynchus kisutch; assembly: GCF_002021735.2. Taxonomy (NCBI): domain Eukaryota; kingdom Metazoa; phylum Chordata; class Actinopteri; order Salmoniformes; family Salmonidae; genus Oncorhynchus; species Oncorhynchus kisutch. Next base: position 56,035,311 of record NC_034195.2, read on the forward strand.
AGCGTTTATTTCTTTCATCTCATGCCCAGTGGGTCAGAAGTTTACATACACTCAAATAGTATTTGGTAGCATTCCTGACTGATGTCTTGAGATGTTGCTTCAATATATCCACATCATTTTCCTACCTCATGATGCCATCTATTTTGTGAAGTGCACCAGTCCCTCCTGCAGCAAAGCACCCCCACAACATGAGGCTGCTACCCCCATGCTTCACGGTTGAGATGGTGTTCTTCGCCTTGGAAGCCTCCCCCTTTTTCCTCCAAACATAACGATGGTCAATATGGCCAAACAGTTCTATTTCTGTTTCATCAGACCAGAGGACATTTCTCCAAAAAGTACGATCTTTGTCCCCATGTGCAGTTGCAAACTGTAGTCTGGCTTTTTTATGGTGGTTTTGGAGCAGTGGCTTCTTCCTTGCTGAGTGGCCTTTCAGGTTATGTAGATATAGGACTCGTTTTACTGTGGATATCGATACTTTTGTACCTGTGGCCTCCAGCATCTTCACAAGGTCCTTTGCTGTTGTTCTGAGATTGTTATTGACCAAATACTTATTTTCCACCATAATTTGCAAATAAATTCATTAAAAATCCTACAATGTGATTTTCTGGATTTTTTTTCTAATTTTGTCTGTCATAGTTGAAGTGTACCTATGATGAAAATTACAAACTTGCACAATTGGTGGCTGACTAAATACTTTTTTGCCCCACTGTACATAGAGAATGGAGGACGCTTTCCCATTGTTCATTTTTATGCCAGCCAGGTAGGCTATATTCCTGTTGTAAAGAGAAGCAATGTGCTTCATATTAGTAATGTTGAGAAATAAATATAGAACATGTATCTGTTGGGATCCTCCTCTTTTTATTAGAGGCCATCACTCTGTTTTCTCATGCAATTGCATAGCCTATAGAAATGTTGTGCAACATGAGCTCATGGGTTCTCATGAAATGTTCGATTAGATTTACGATCACATTTGCAGTGATGTCAGAGTGATTAGAGGAACAAGAGAGTGCTGAGTACCAGGCAGTTAGCCAGTTGGGCAGGATACTAATGACCAGCAGCAGCATCAGAGCTTGAAGAAGCCTAATTAAAGTGACTAAACAGGTGAACGTGGAACTTGACTGCCTTCATGATTCGTGACCGCCGGTGTGGCGGTAATACGGTCACCACAACAGCCCTAGTCATGATACAACGGGATGTGTCAGATAACAAGCAGCATTAGTTCAGGTGCTTTGGAAAAATCACGATTTTGCAACTGTTAGCTTCTTTAGATTTTTGGAAGGGGAGGGGACATTTAGACTTGCAAAGAGAGAGGGTGGAGCTCCCTTGTTCCGGTTCCAATCTCTTCTGGACCCAGAACTTAATCAACCACCTGACAAATTACGCAAAATGTTTGTTCTGGGTTAACCTGAGATTATTTCAATAGAATAGAATCTCCATGGAGAATGTTTTTTTTGTTTTTGTCCAGGATCAGGCTTAATCTGTGTCTGGGAAACCAGTCCTATGTGTCTCAATGGTAATTTATTCCGATCAGAACATGTTTTTTAGACCCTCACCTGCACCAGCTCCTCCTTGCTGTTGAAGTGGGACACCAAGACATTCTCTCCGTCGGTCACCCTGGTCAGTGATATGCCCAGCCTCCCTGTGGCTCTGTGGTGGGAATCGGGTGGCAGGGTTTTATACAGCATGTTACGCATGATCTTGACCAGGTTGAAAGACGGATGCATAGGACCCAGGAAACGCTTCCGGGCATCCTTAGCCACATCAATGATGTTGGCGCCTGCCTCACCTGATGAGGAATTCAGGAAGATGACAGAATATTGTTATTATACAGTGTGTCACAGATCATTAGACCTGCGTGTGTATGGTAACGTTATGTCGTGACGTCATAATGGGCGTTTCTATTGTTGGCAACGGGAAAAACATGAATGTGTTTCATTTTCACAAGGTTGCCATCAAGCAGAACAGGGTGGGTAACAGTAGACAATCAACATGCAAAGACAGGGCGGACAGCAAAGAATAGCACGAAACTGACACACAGTCAAATTATGATGTAATAATTAGAGTAAAGTTCAGCACTGCCTACCTAAACACGCTCCGGTGACCAGCGCAGATGCGGTGAGCGCCCCTGCCGATGCCCCGTATATGTGGCGGGCGTTGTGGACTAGAAAAGGACACTGTTCCAGTAGACAACTCGCTACACCAATATGATAGATCCCCAAGAAACCACAACCTGCAAAGGAAATGTTCCACGTAGAATCTAGAGGAAACATAGCTAGCCACTATCTGAGAGACAGTCGACTGAAAAGACAGAAAGCTCTGCAAAAGTTCACAAGTAGTTATCTAAAGTGCTGGTAATACCACAGTCTTTGAATGTTCACAATGTGTGTAAAATTTCAGCTATTGGTAGTTGTTGTCCCCTTGTCGTTCCCTGAGCGATCTGTCTGTTTTCATATAGTTCAACACTTGACTGACTGTCAACAAGTGGATTGTCTTTCTGTTCTTGAAGACATCTTCACCATTCCCTTCCTCACACGTTTATTCTTTTTGTCAGACAATTGCCTGTTGTTCGATAGTAACGTATTTGTCCAAAAAACAATCACTTTATCCAGGTGAAAACTGTTCAACATCTGTCATTGAAAGCTGTGTCCCCTCTCTGGCACTTTCGTTCTTCTCTGTCGCATTTGTGTACACAGCGAGGAGGAAGGGCGTGATGTTTTATCGCAATGTCCAATCAGAATCCGTATCCCTGAAACACCCGTCCTATCAGTGGCTGAGTTCCATGTGACGGTCTCCTCACCCCTTATCTGCCGTCACTCAGAATATCTTGGATTTTCTGAGAGGGGCTTTTCGGTGTCCCCGTTTGTCACCTGTCCCTGTCGCATTTTGACTATATCTTCTCTTACTCTTGAATGAAATTGGTCAACAGATTACTTTACATAATTTTATTTTAACTTGAGACAATAATAAGTTCATAGTGTCGTCATACTCAGGAATCTAATTGCTGTGTAGCTAATAAACTGTCTGTAATAGACCGTCATCGTAAATAACAATGTGTTCTCTAACTGACTGGCCTAGATAAATAAAGGTTACATTTATTTTAATTTTTTTTGTCAACAAAGACCTCTGGGGAGCAAAAAAAATATATATTCCACCTCAGTAGGAATGTGTTTGCATAGTTTAAAGACGCAATTGACAATAATATTGTTGTTTATAGCCATTGGCCCACATAAAAACGAGTGTTCTTTTGATAGGACTGTGTGTTCAAGCAAATAAGACACTTATTTTGTGCTTCCTTTGGTTTACATTTCGTTTTTTTTCTATTACTTCCAAACAACAATGAACAATACAGTGTAGAGTGTCTGCTACCACATGGCACTAGAAAAAACATGAAATAAACAACAGACCAGAAAGACGGATTGACTTCAACGTTCCTCTACGACACCTGTGCCAGAATCCAAAATGGCATTGTGCTTCACTTATAGTGCGATAACATCTGTTATATATGGGTCTAGGTAACTCGATTTGCATGATTTATTTATCAGGATACATCTTTTTTTTTCATATTTTGAGTGTTGTTCACGGCATGGAAAGAACAGAGTGTAGGGAAGATATTTGTATCTTGTGAAACCATTGTGAACAACTGTCAAAAACCCTGGAAAAACATTACCACATCATGAAGTAACGTGGCTGCAATTCTCCAATGGATAATTTTAGGACATTCACGGAATACATTGCTGCCAAGAATAACAACATATTATATCATGACATCTGTTTGTTTCTCCTTATTAACCATCTCCCAGACTGGCATATGTATTTGTTCAAGTTTGTGTGTGTGTGTGTGTGTGTGTGTGTGTGTGTGTGTGTGTGTGTGTGTGAGTGCGTGCGTGCGTGTGTGTGTGTGTGTGTGTGTGTGTGTGTGTGTGTGTGTGTGTGTGTGTGAGTGCGTGTGTGTGTGTGTGTGTGTGTGTGTGAGTGCGTGTGTGTGTGTGTGTGTGTGTGAGTGCGTGTGTGTGTGTGTGTGTGTGTGTGAGTGCGTGTGTGTGTGTGTGTGTGTGTGAGTGTGTGCGTGTGTGTGTGTGTGTGTGTGTGTGTGTGTGTGTGTGTGTGAGTGCGTGCGTGTGTGTGTGTGTGAGTGCGTGCGTGTGTGTGTGTGTGTGTGTGTGTGTGTGTGTGTGTGTGTGTGTGTGTAGTAGTAGAATATCAATATGTTCTATAATGATATCATATGTATACACTATGAATATATCATATTATGAAACCAAACTTCTGTGACACACACACACACACACACACACACACACACACACACACACACACACACACACACACACACACACTGTAACGGCTCTCATTTGTTGAATGAATAGTGGACCAAGGCGCAGCGTGGAAAGTGTTCTTGATTAGGAAAACAGACAAAGTCATTTGAGTTGCTTTAAAATGTTTCTTATTTGATGTCCCTGTACATGTAAATGCACAGAACCAAAATATAAAACGCAACATGTAAAGTTTTGGTCCCATGTTTCATGAGCTGAAATTAAAGACCCCAGAAATGTTCCAAATGCACAAAAAAAGCTGATTCCTCTGAAATCTGTTTACATCCCTAGTTAACAGTGTGGCATATCAAGAAGCTGATTAAACAGCGTGATCATTACACAGGTGCACCTTGTACTGGGGTCAATAAAAGGCCACTTTAAAATGTGCAGTTTTGTCACACAACACAATGCCACAGATGTCTCATGTTTTGAGGGAGTGTGCAATTGATATGCTGACTGTAGGAATATCCTCCAGAGCTGTTGCCAGAGAATTTAAGGTTTATTTCTCTACCATAAGCCACTTCCAACATTGTTATAGAGAATTTGGCAGTACGTCCAACCAGCCTCACAACTGCAGACCACGTGTAACCAGGCCAGCCCAAGACCTCCACATCCGGCTTCTTCACCTGAGGGATCGTCTCAGACCAGCCACCCAGACAGCTGATGAAACTGTGGGTTTGCTTAATCCTTGAGGCCCATTGTCGTGCCATTCATCCTCTGCCATCACCTCATGTTTCAGCATGATAATGCACGGCCCCATGTCGCAAGGATCTGTACACAATTCCTGGAAGCTGAAAAGGTCCCAGTTCTTCCATGGCCTGCATACTCACCAGACATGTCACCCATTGAGCATGTTTGGGATGCTCTGGATCAATGTATACGACAGGGTGTTCCAGTTCCCACCAATATCCAGCAACTTCACACAGCCGTTGAAGAGGAGTGGGACGACATTCCACAGGCCACAGTCAACAGCCTGATCAACTCTATGTGAAGGAGATGTGTCATGCTGCATGAGGTAAATGGTGGTCACACCAGATACTGACTGGTTTTCTGATCCACATCTCTACCCTTTTTGTTAAGATCTGTTTGACCAACAGATGCATATCTGTATTCCCAGTCATGTGAAATCTATAGATTAGGGTCAAATTCATTTATTTCAATTGACTGATTTCCTTATATAAACTGTAACTCAGTAAAATCTCTGAAATTGCATGTTGCATTTATATTTTTGTTCAGTATAGAAATAGACATTTGAGTGTCCATAATCCTAATCTTGAAAAACTAGAACTAAATCTTACGTTTGGCACACACATATAAATGTTTTCGTCTTTGACGAGAGACGCATAATAAATATCTCTCTGTTGTTGGTTTTTAACTCTGTCAAAGGTTCATCCGAGACAGTGATTACGCAAAGGAGAGAGATACTTTTTTTTCTATGGTCCTCAAATTCAACTCTGGACCTGGAAGTCAGTTCTACTCCTTATTTTCATTGTTCCCCTCTAATCAGGGACTGATTTAGACCTGGGACACCAGGTGGGTGATTCCCCTCTAATCAGGGACTGATTTAGACCTGGGACACCAAGTGTGTGATTCCACTCTGATCAGGGACTGATTTAGACCTGGGACACCAGGTGGGTGATTCCCCTCTAATCAGGGCCTGATTTAGACCTGGGACACCAGGTGGGTGATTCCCCTCTAATCATGGACTGATTTAGACCTGGGACACCAGGTGGGTGATTCCCCTCTAATCATGGACTGATTTAGACCTGGGACACCAGGTGGGTGATTCCCCTCTAATCAGGGACTGGTTTAGACCTGGGACACCAGGTGGGTGATTCCCCTCTATTCAGGGACTGGTTTAGACCTGGGACACCAGGTGGGTGATTCCCCTCTAATCATGGACTGATTTAGACCTGGGACACCAGGTGGGTGATTCCCCTCTAATCAGGGACTGGTTTAGACCTGGGACACCAGGGGCCCTTCCCGGGGGCAGATGAGAGACTAGAGGGTCGGGACAACTGACAGAGAGCGCAGAAGATATTATAATGTTTGGAATAAGCTTTCATAAATGGTTCTAAGTGCTTTATATATTATCATAAATGGTTCTAAGTGCTTTATATATTATCATAAATGGTTCTAAGTACTTTATATATTATCATAAATGGTTCTAAGTGCTTTATATATTATCATAAATGGTTCTAAGTGCTTTATATATTATCATAAATGGTTCTAAGTGCTTTATATAAGATCATAAATGGTTATAAGTGCTTTATATATGATCATAAATGTTTCTAATGCTGATAGTTTTGAATGCTTATAATACTTAGAAATGTTTAGAAATGCTGGAAATGTGACGATATAAGAAGTAGGGATTTAAAATACACAACGTTAGAAAAAATTACTATTCAGAAAGAGTCTTCGGGTCAGAGGAGAGGTTCCCATTGACCTACCAGAGGGGAGGTTCCCATTGACCTACCAGAGGGGAGGTTCCCATTGACCTACCAGAGGAGAGGTTCCCATTGACCTACCAGAGGGGAGGTTCCCATTGACCTACCAGAGGGGAGGTTCCCATTGACCTACCAGAGGGGAGGTTCCCATTGACCTACCAGAGGGGAGGTTCCCATTGACCTACCAGAGGGGAGGTTCCCATTGACCTACCAGAGGAGAGGTTCCCATTGACCTACCAGAGGAGAGGTTCCCATTGACCTACCAGAGGGGAGGTTCCCATTGACCTACCAGAGGGGAGGTTCCCATTGACCTACCAGAGGGGAGGTTCCCATTGACCTACCAGAGGGGAGGTTCCCATTGACCTACCAGAGGGGAGGTTCCCATTGACCTACCAGAGGGGAGGTTCCCATTGACCTACCAGAGGAGAGGTTCCCATTGACCTACCAGAGGGGAGGTTCCCATTGACCTACCAGAGGGGAGTTCCCATTGACCTACCAGAGGGGAGGTTCCCATTGACCTACCAGAGGAGAGGTTCCCATTGACCTACCAGAGGGGAGGTTCCCATTGACCTACCAGAGGGGAGGTTCCCATTGACCTACCAGAGGGGAGGTTCCCATTGACCTACCAGAGGGGAGGTTCCCATTGACCTACCAGAGGGGAGGTTCCCATTGACCTACCAGAGGAGAGGTTCCCATTGACCTACCAGAGGGGAGGTTCCCATTGACCTACCAGAGGAGAGGTTCCCATTGACCTACCAGAGGGGAGGTTCCCATTGACTTACCAGAGGGGAGGTTCCCATTGACTTACCAGAGGGGAGGTTCCCATTGACTTACCAGAGGGGAGGTTCCCATTGACCTACCAGAGGGGAGGTTCCCATTGACCTACCAGAGGAGAGGTTCCCATTGACCTACCAGAGGGGAGGTTCCCATTGACCTACCAGAGGGGAGGTTCCCATTGACCTACCAGAGGGGAGGTTCCCATTGACCTACCAGAGGGGAGTTCCCATTGACCTACCAGAGGGGAGGTTCCCATTGACCTACCAGAGGAGAGGTTCCCATTGACCTACCAGAGGGGAGGTTCCCATTGACCTACCAGAGGGGAGGTTCCCATTGACTTACCAGAGGAGAGGTTCCCATTGACCTACCAGAGGGGAGGTTCCCATTGACCTACCAGAGGGGAGGTTCCCATTGACTTACCAGAGGAGAGGTTCCCATTGACCTACCATAGGGGAGGTTCCCATTGACCTACCAGAGGAGAGGTTCCCATTGACCTACCAGAGGGGAGGTTCCCATTGACCTACCAGAGGGGAGGTTCCCATTGACTTACCAGAGGAGAGGTTCCCATTGACCTACCAGAGGGGAGATTCCCATTGACCTACCAGAGGGGAGGTTCCCATTGACTTACCAGAGGAGAGGTTCCCATTGACCTACCAGAGGGGAGGTTCCCATTGACCTACCAGAGGGGAGGTTCCCATTGACCTACCAGAGGGGAGGTTCCCATTGACCTACCAGAGGGGAGGTTCCCATTGACCTACCAGAGGGGAGGTTCCCATTGACTTACCAGAGGAGAGGTTCCCATTGACCTACCAGAGGGGAGGTTCCCATTGACTTACCAGAGGAGAGGTTCCCATTGACCTACCAGAGGGGAGGTTCCCATTGACCTACCAGAGGGGAGGTTCCCATTGACCTACCAGAGGGGAGGTTCCCATTGACCTACCAGAGGGGAGGTTCCCATTGACCTACCAGAGGGGAGGTTCCCATTGACTTACCAGAGGAGAGGTTCCCATTGACCTACCAGAGGGGAGGTTCCCATTGACCTACCAGAGGGGAGGTTCCCATTGACTTACCAGAGGAGAGGTTCCCATTGACCTACCAGAGGGGAGGTTCCCATTGACCTACCAGAGGGGAGGTTCCCATTGACCTACCAGAGGGGAGGTTCCCATTGACCTACCAGAGGAGAGGTTCCCATTGACCTACCAGAGGGGAGGTTCCCATTGACCTACCAGAGGGGAGGTTCCCATTGACCTACCAGAGGGGAGGTTCTCATTGACCTACCAGAGGGGAGGTTCCCATTGACCTACCAGAGGGGAGGTTCCCATTGACCTACCAGAGGGGAGGTTCCCATTGACCTACCAGAGGGGAGGTTCTCATTGACCTACCAGAGGGGAGGTTCCCATTGACCTACCAGAGGCGAGGTTCCCATTGACCTACCAGAGGGGAGGTTCCCATTGACCTACCAGAGGAAGTGGCCAGGAAGAAGAAAGGACACAACTATACTCAACTATACCTGTGGGCTATGCTCGGCCTTGTCTCAGGATGGTAAGTTGGTAGTTGAAGATATGCCTCTAGTGGTGTGGCAGCTGTGCTTTGGCAAAGTGGGTGGGGTTATATCCTTCCTGTTTGGCCCTGTCCGGGGGTATCGTCGGACGGGGCCACAGTGTCTCCTGACCCTTCCTGTCTCAGCCTCCAGTACCTATGCTGCAGTAGTTTATGTGTCGGTGGGCTGGGGCCAGTCTGTTATATCTGGAGTATTTCTCATGTCTTATCCGGTGTCCTGTGGGAATTTAAGTGTGCTCTCTCTAATTCTCTCTTTCTCTCTTTCTTTCTCTCTCTCGGAGGACCTGAGCCCTAGGACCATGCCTCAGGACTACCTGGCATGATGACTCCTTGCTGTCCCCAGTCCACCTGGCCGTGCTGCTGCTCCAGTTTCAACTGTTCTGCCTGTGGCTATGGAACCCTGACCTGTTCACCGGACGTGCTACCTGTCCCAGACCTGCTGTTTCCAACTCTCTAGAGACAGCAGGAGAGGTAGAGATACTCTGAATGATCGGCTATGAAAAGCCAACTGACGTTTACTCCTGAGGTGCTGACTTGCTGCACCCTCGACAACTACTGTGATTATTATTATTTGACCATGCTGGGGTCTTAGGCTGGGTTTCTGTACAGCACTTTGAGACATTAGCTGATGTACGAAGGGCTTTATAAATACATTTGATTGAATTTGATTGACAACAGCTAATGGCTGAACACCTCAAACTTTCCTGTCAATTATTTTAGTTGCCTCTGATATCTGATCATCTGCACAAAAAAAACTTCAAACCTTAAGTTCTAATAACGATGAAGTCCTATGAAATATAGATCTTACCATGAGCTTATTTCAGAAATCACAGGGATTATTAATTCGTATCAACATATTGTTCACACAATACTGTCGCCCGAAATCTGATTCTCCCATAGTAATATTAAAGTGATTTAGGGAGGATAGGCAACAGGAATGGTGTGCCCAGTACTGTCTGAGGCAATCAACGTCTGTAGCACCATCTAGTGGTCAGAACTGGTAATATCCCCTCCTCCTCTCCTAAAACTCTCCTCCACTCCACCTCCTCCTCCTCCTCCTTCTCCTCTCCTTCTCCTCTCCTAAAACTCTCCTTGTCCTCTCCTCTTCCTCCTCTCCTCCTCTCCCCCCCCCCCTCCTCCTCATCCTCCTCCTCTCCTCCTCCTCCTCTACTCTCCTCCCCTCCTCTCCTCCCCTCCTCTCCTCCTCCTCCTCCTCTCCTTCTCCTCTGCCCTCCTTCTCCTCTCCTCTCCTCCCCCTCCTCCTCTCCTCATCCTCCTCCTCCTCCTCTCCTCTCCTCTCCTCTCCTCATCACTCTTTTCTTTCAGGTCAGTAGTGGTAGTACAGGTCAGTAGTGGTAGTACAGGTCAGTAGTACAGGTCAGAAGTGGTAGTACAGGTCAGTAGTACAGGTCAGTAGTACCTGTCAGTAGTACAGGTCAGTAGTACCTGTCAGTAGTACAGGTCAGTAGTACAGGTCAGTAGTGGTAGTACAGGTCAGTAGTGCAGGTCAGTAGTGGTAGTACAGGTCAGTAGTACAGGTCAGTAGTACAGGTCAGTAGTACCTGTCAGTAGTACAGGTCAGTTGTACAGGTCAGTAGCACAGGTCAGTAGTACAGGTCAGTAGTGGTAGTGCAGGTCAGTAGTACAGGTCAGTAGTGATAGTACAGGTCAGTAGTGGTAGTACAGGTCAGTAGGACAGGTCAGTAGTACAGGTCAGTAGGACAGGTCAGTAGTACAGGTCAGTAGTGCAGGTCAGTAGTACAGGTCAGTAGTACAGGTCAGTAGGACAGGTCAGTAGTACAGGTCAGTAGTGCAGGTCAGTAGTACAGGTCAGTAGTACAGGTCAGTAGTGCAGGTCAGTAGGACAGGTCAGTAGTACAGGTCAGTAGTACAGGTCAGTAGGACAGGTCAGTAGGACAGGTCAGTAGTACAGGTCAGTAGTGGTAGTACAGGTCAGTAGTACAGGTCAGTAGTACAGGTCAGTAGTAGTAGTACAGGTCAGTAGTACAGGTCAGCAGTACAGGTCAGTAGTACAGGTCAGTAGTACAGGTCAGTAGTACAGGGAAGCAGTACAGGTCAGTAGTACAGGTCAGTAGTGGTAGTGCAGGTCAGTAGTACAGGTCAGTAGGACAGGTCAGTAGTACAGGTCAGTAGGACAGGTCAGTAGTACAGGTCAGTAGTACAGGTCAGTAGTGGTAGTACAGGTCAGTAGTACAGGTCAGTAGTACAGGTCAGTAGTGGTAGTGCAGGTCAGTAGTACAGGTCAGTAGTGGTAGTACAGGTCAGTAGTACAGGTCAGTAGTACAGGTCAGTAGTACAGGTCAGTAGTGCAGGTCAGTAGTACAGGTCAGTAGTACAGGTCAGTAGTACAGGTCAGTAGTGGTAGTACAGGTCAGTAGTACAGGTCAGTAGACAGGTCAGTCGTGGTAGTACAGGTCAGTAGGACAGGTCAGTAGGACAGGTCAGTAGTACAGGTCAGTATTACAGGTCAGTAGTGGTAGGACAGGTCAGTAGTACAGGTCAGTAGTGCAGGTCAGTAGTACAGGTCAGTAGTACAGGTCAGTAGGACAGGTCAGTAGTACAGGTCAGTAGTGCAGGTCAGTAGTACAGGTCAGTAGTACAGGTCAGTAGTACAGGTCAGTAGTGCAGGTCAGTAGGACAGGTCAGTAGTACAGGTCAGTAGTACAGGTCAGTAGGACAGGTCAGTAGGACAGGTCAGTAGTACAGGTCAGTAGTGGTAGTACAGGTCAGTAGTACAGGTCAGTAGTACAGGTCAGTAGTAGTAGTACAGGTCAGTAGTACAGGTCAGCAGTACAGGTCAGTAGTACAGGTCAGTAGTACAGGTCAGTAGTACAGGGAAGCAGTACAGGTCAGTAGTACAGGTCAGTAGTGGTAGTGCAGGTCAGTAGTACAGGTCAGTAGGACAGGTCAGTAGTACAGGTCAGTAGGACAGGTCAGTAGTACAGGTCAGTAGTACAGGTCAGTAGTGGTAGTACAGGTCAGTAGTACAGGTCAGTAGTACAGGTCAGTAGTGGTAGTGCAGGTCAGTAGTACAGGTCAGTAGTGGTAGTACAGGTCAGTAGTACAGGTCAGTAGTACAGGTCAGTAGTGCAGGTCAGTAGTACAGGTCAGTAGTACAGGTCAGTAGTACAGGTCAGTAGTGGTAGTACAGGTCAGTAGTACAGGTCAGTAGACAGGTCAGTCGTGGTAGTACAGGTCAGTAGGACAGGTCAGTAGGACAGGTCAGTAGTACAGGTCAGTAGTACAGGTCAGTAGTGGTAGTACAGGTCAGTAGTACAGGTCAGTAGTACAGGTCAGTAGTAGTAGTACAGGTCAGTAGTACAGGTCAGCAGTACAGGTCAGTAGTACAGGTCAGTAGTACAGGTCAGTAGTGGTAGTACAGGTCACTACTGACCGGACAGGTCAGTAGTACAGGTCAGTAGTACAGGTCAGTAGTGGTAGTACATGTCAGTAGTACAGGTTAGTAGTACAGGTCAGTAGTGGTAGTGCAGGTCAGTAGTACAGGTCAGTAGTGGTAGTACAGGTCAGTAGTGGTAGTACAGGTCAGTAGTACCTGTCAGTAGTACAGGTCAGTAGTACCTGTCAGTAGTACAGGTCAGTAGTACAGGTCAGTAGTACCTGTCAGTAGTACAGGTCAGTAGTACAGGTCAGTAGTGGTAGTACAGGTCAGTAGTGCAGGTCAGTGGTACAGGTCAGTAGTGGTAGTACAGGTCAGTAGTACAGGTCAGTAGTGGTAGTACAGGTCAGTAGTACAGGTCAGTAGTACAGGTCAGTAGTACCTGTCAGTAGTACAGGTCAGTTGTACAGGTCAGTAGTACAGGTCAGTAGTACAGGTCAGTAGTGGTAGTGCAGGTCAGTAGTACAGGTCAGTAGTGGTAGTACAGGTCAGTAGTGGTAGTACAGGGCAGTAGTGCAGGTCAGTAGGACAGGTCAGTAGGACAGGTCAGTAGTACAGGTCAGTAGGACAGGTCAGTAGTACAGGTCAGTAGTGCAGGTCAGTAGTACAGGTCAGTAGTACAGGTCAGTAGGACAGGTCAGTAGTACAGGTCAGTAGGACAGGTCAGTAGTACAGGTCAGTAGTGCAGGTCAGTAGTACAGGTCAGTAGTACAGGTCAGTCGTGGTAGTACAGGTCAGCAGGACAGGTCAGTAGGACAGGTCAGTAGTACAGGTCAGTAGTACAGGTCAGTAGTGGTAGTACAGGTCAGTAGTACAGGTCAGTAGTACAGGTCAGTAGTAGTAGTACAGGTCAGTAGTACAGGTCAGTAGTGGTAGTACAGGTCAGTAGTGCAGGTCAGTGGTACAGGTCAGTAGTGGTAGTACAGGTCAGTAGTACAGGTCAGTAGTGGTAGTACAGGTCAGTAGTACAGGTCAGTAGTACAGGTCAGTAGTACCTGTCAGTAGTACAGGTCAGTAGGACAGGTCAGTAGGACAGGTCAGTAGTACAGGTCAGTAGTGGTAGTACAGGTCAGTAGTACAGGTCAGTAGTACAGGTCAGTAGTAGTAGTACAGGTCAGTAGTACAGGTCAGCAGTACAGGTCAGTAGTACAGGTCAGTAGTACAGGTCAGTAGTGGTAGTACAGGTCACTACTGACCGGACAGGTCAGTAGTACAGGTCAGTAGTACAGGTCAGTAGTGGTAGTACAGGTCAGTAGTGGTAGTACAGGTCAGTAGTACCTGTCATTGGTACAGGTCAGTAGTACCTGTCAGTAGTACAGGTCAGTAGTACAGGTCAGTAGTACCTGTCAGTAGTACAGGTCAGTAGTACAGGTCAGTAGTGGTAGTACAGGTCAGTAGTGCAGGTCAGTGGTACAGGTCAGTAGTGGTAGTACAGGTCAGTAGTACAGGTCAGTAGTGGTAGTACAGGTCAGTAGTACAGGTCAGTAGTACAGGTCAGTAGTACCTGTCAGTAGTACAGGTCAGTTGTACAGGTCAGTAGTACAGGTCAGTAGTACAGGTCAGTAGTGGTAGTGCAGGTCAGTTGTACAGGTCAGTAGTGGTAGTACAGGTCAGTAGTGGTAGTACAGGGCAGTAGTGCAGGTCAGTAGGACAGGTCAGTAGGACAGGTCAGTAGTACAGGTCAGTAGTACAGGTCAGTAGTGGTAGTACAGGTCAGTAGTACAGGTCAGTAGGACAGGTCAGTAGTACAGGTCAGTAGGACAGGTCAGTAGTACAGGTCAGTAGTACAGGTCAGTAGTGGTAGTACAGGTCAGTAGTACAGGTCAGTAGTACAGGTCAGTAGTGGTAGTGCAGGTCAGTAGTACAGGTCAGTAGTGGTAGTACAGGTCAGTAGTACAGGTCAGTAGTACAGGTCAGTAGTGCAGGTCAGTAGTACAGGTCAGTAGTACAGGTCAGTAGTACAGGTCAGTAGTGGTAGTACAGGTCAGTAGTACAGGTCAGTAGACAGGTCAGTCGTGGTAGTACAGGTCAGTAGGACAGGTCAGTAGGACAGGTCAGTAGTACAGGTCAGTAGTACAGGTCAGTAGTGGTAGTACAGGTCAGTAGTACAGGTCAGTAGTACAGGTCAGTAGTAGTAGTACAGGTCAGTAGTACAGGTCAGCAGTACAGGTCAGTAGTACAGGTCAGTAGTACAGGTCAGTAGTGGTAGTACAGGTCACTACTGACCGGACAGGTCAGTAGTACAGGTCAGTAGTACAGGTCAGTAGTGGTAGTACATGTCAGTAGTACAGGTTAGTAGTACAGGTCAGTAGTGGTAGTGCAGGTCAGTAGTACAGGTCAGTAGTGGTAGTACAGGTCAGTAGTGGTAGTACAGGTCAGTAGTACCTGTCAGTAGTACAGGTCAGTAGTACCTGTCAGTAGTACAGGTCAGTAGTACAGGTCAGTAGTACCTGTCAGTAGTACAGGTCAGTAGTACAGGTCAGTAGTGGTAGTACAGGTCAGTAGTGCAGGTCAGTGGTACAGGTCAGTAGTGGTAGTACAGGTCAGTAGTACAGGTCAGTAGTGGTAGTACAGGTCAGTAGTACAGGTCAGTAGTACAGGTCAGTAGTACCTGTCAGTAGTACAGGTCAGTTGTACAGGTCAGTAGTACAGGTCAGTAGTACAGGTCAGTAGTGGTAGTGCAGGTCAGTAGTACAGGTCAGTAGTGGTAGTACAGGTCAGTAGTGGTAGTACAGGGCAGTAGTGCAGGTCAGTAGGACAGGTCAGTAGGACAGGTCAGTAGTACAGGTCAGTAGGACAGGTCAGTAGTACAGGTCAGTAGTGCAGGTCAGTAGTACAGGTCAGTAGTACAGGTCAGTAGGACAGGTCAGTAGTACAGGTCAGTAGGACAGGTCAGTAGTACAGGTCAGTAGTGCAGGTCAGTAGTACAGGTCAGTAGTACAGGTCAGTCGTGGTAGTACAGGTCAGCAGGACAGGTCAGTAGGACAGGTCAGTAGTACAGGTCAGTAGTACAGGTCAGTAGTGGTAGTACAGGTCAGTAGTACAGGTCAGTAGTACAGGTCAGTAGTAGTAGTACAGGTCAGTAGTACAGGTCAGTAGTGGTAGTACAGGTCAGTAGTGCAGGTCAGTGGTACAGGTCAGTAGTGGTAGTACAGGTCAGTAGTACAGGTCAGTAGTGGTAGTACAGGTCAGTAGTACAGGTCAGTAGTACAGGTCAGTAGTACCTGTCAGTAGTACAGGTCAGTAGGACAGGTCAGTAGGACAGGTCAGTAGTACAGGTCAGTAGTGGTAGTACAGGTCAGTAGTACAGGTCAGTAGTACAGGTCAGTAGTAGTAGTACAGGTCAGTAGTACAGGTCAGCAGTACAGGTCAGTAGTACAGGTCAGTAGTACAGGTCAGTAGTGGTAGTACAGGTCACTACTGACCGGACAGGTCAGTAGTACAGGTCAGTAGTACAGGTCAGTAGTGGTAGTACAGGTCAGTAGTGGTAGTACAGGTCAGTAGTACCTGTCATTGGTACAGGTCAGTAGTACCTGTCAGTAGTACAGGTCAGTAGTACAGGTCAGTAGTACCTGTCAGTAGTACAGGTCAGTAGTACAGGTCAGTAGTGGTAGTACAGGTCAGTAGTGCAGGTCAGTGGTACAGGTCAGTAGTGGTAGTACAGGTCAGTAGTACAGGTCAGTAGTGGTAGTACAGGTCAGTAGTACAGGTCAGTAGTACAGGTCAGTAGTACCTGTCAGTAGTACAGGTCAGTTGTACAGGTCAGTAGTACAGGTCAGTAGTACAGGTCAGTAGTGGTAGTGCAGGTCAGTTGTACAGGTCAGTAGTGGTAGTACAGGTCAGTAGTGGTAGTACAGGGCAGTAGTGCAGGTCAGTAGGACAGGTCAGTAGGACAGGTCAGTAGTACAGGTCAGTAGTACAGGTCAGTAGTGGTAGTACAGGTCAGTAGTACAGGTCAGTAGTACAGGTCAGTAGTAGTAGTACAGGTCAGTAGTACAGGTCAGTAGTGGTAGTACAGGTCAGTAGTGCAGGTCAGTGGTACAGGTCAGTAGTGGTAGTACAGGTCAGTAGTACAGGTCAGTAGTGGTAGTACAGGTCAGTAGTACAGGTCTGTAGTACAGGTCAGTAGTACCTGTCAGTAGTACAGGTCAGTAGTACAGGTCAGTAGTACAGGTCAGTAGTGGTAGTACAGGTCAGTAGTACAGGTCAGTAGTACAGGTCAGTAGTGGTAGTGCAGGTCAGTAGTACAGGTCAGTAGTGGTAGTACAGGTCAGTAGTACAGGTCAGTAGTACAGGTCAGTAGTGCAGGTCAGTAGTACAGGTCAGTAGTACAGGTCAGTAGTACAGGTCAGTAGTGGTAGTACAGGTCAGTAGTACAGGTCAGTAGACAGGTCAGTCGTGGTAGTACAGGTCAGTAGGACAGGTCAGTAGGACAGGTCAGTAGTACAGGTCAGTAGTACAGGTCAGTAGTGGTAGTACAGGTCAGTAGTACAGGTCAGTAGTACAGGTCAGTAGTAGTAGTACAGGTCAGTAGTACAGGTCAGCAGTACAGGTCAGTAGTACAGGTCAGTAGTACAGGTCAGTAGTGGTAGTACAGGTCACTACTGACCGGACAGGTCAGTAGTACAGGTCAGTAGTACAGGTCAGTAGTGGTAGTACATGTCAGTAGTACAGGTTAGTAGTACAGGTCAGTAGTGGTAGTGCAGGTCAGTAGTACAGGTCAGTAGTGGTAGTACAGGTCAGTAGTGGTAGTACAGGTCAGTAGTACCTGTCAGTAGTACAGGTCAGTAGTACCTGTCAGTAGTACAGGTCAGTAGTACAGGTCAGTAGTACCTGTCAGTAGTACAGGTCAGTAGTACAGGTCAGTAGTGGTAGTACAGGTCAGTAGTGCAGGTCAGTGGTACAGGTCAGTAGTGGTAGTACAGGTCAGTAGTACAGGTCAGTAGTGGTAGTACAGGTCAGTAGTACAGGTCAGTAGTACAGGTCAGTAGTACCTGTCAGTAGTACAGGTCAGTTGTACAGGTCAGTAGTACAGGTCAGTAGTACAGGTCAGTAGTGGTAGTGCAGGTCAGTAGTACAGGTCAGTAGTGGTAGTACAGGTCAGTAGTGGTAGTACAGGGCAGTAGTGCAGGTCAGTAGGACAGGTCAGTAGGACAGGTCAGTAGTACAGGTCAGTAGGACAGGTCAGTAGTACAGGTCAGTAGTGCAGGTCAGTAGTACAGGTCAGTAGTACAGGTCAGTAGGACAGGTCAGTAGTACAGGTCAGTAGGACAGGTCAGTAGTACAGGTCAGTAGTGCAGGTCAGTAGTACAGGTCAGTAGTACAGGTCAGTCGTGGTAGTACAGGTCAGCAGGACAGGTCAGTAGGACAGGTCAGTAGTACAGGTCAGTAGTACAGGTCAGTAGTGGTAGTACAGGTCAGTAGTACAGGTCAGTAGTACAGGTCAGTAGTAGTAGTACAGGTCAGTAGTACAGGTCAGTAGTGGTAGTACAGGTCAGTAGTGCAGGTCAGTGGTACAGGTCAGTAGTGGTAGTACAGGTCAGTAGTACAGGTCAGTAGTGGTAGTACAGGTCAGTAGTACAGGTCAGTAGTACAGGTCAGTAGTACCTGTCAGTAGTACAGGTCAGTAGGACAGGTCAGTAGGACAGGTCAGTAGTACAGGTCAGTAGTGGTAGTACAGGTCAGTAGTACAGGTCAGTAGTACAGGTCAGTAGTAGTAGTACAGGTCAGTAGTACAGGTCAGCAGTACAGGTCAGTAGTACAGGTCAGTAGTACAGGTCAGTAGTGGTAGTACAGGTCACTACTGACCGGACAGGTCAGTAGTACAGGTCAGTAGTACAGGTCAGTAGTGGTAGTACAGGTCAGTAGTGGTAGTACAGGTCAGTAGTACCTGTCATTGGTACAGGTCAGTAGTACCTGTCAGTAGTACAGGTCAGTAGTACAGGTCAGTAGTACCTGTCAGTAGTACAGGTCAGTAGTACAGGTCAGTAGTGGTAGTACAGGTCAGTAGTGCAGGTCAGTGGTACAGGTCAGTAGTGGTAGTACAGGTCAGTAGTACAGGTCAGTAGTGGTAGTACAGGTCAGTAGTACAGGTCAGTAGTACAGGTCAGTAGTACCTGTCAGTAGTACAGGTCAGTTGTACAGGTCAGTAGTACAGGTCAGTAGTACAGGTCAGTAGTGGTAGTGCAGGTCAGTTGTACAGGTCAGTAGTGGTAGTACAGGTCAGTAGTGGTAGTACAGGGCAGTAGTGCAGGTCAGTAGGACAGGTCAGTAGGACAGGTCAGTAGTACAGGTCAGTAGGACAGGTCAGTAGTACAGGTCAGTAGTGCAGGTCAGTAGTACAGGTCAGTAGTACAGGTCAGTAGGACAGGTCAGTAGTACAGGTCAGTAGGACAGGTCAGTAGTACAGGTCAGTAGTGCAGGTCAGTAGTACAGGTCAGTAGTACAGGTCAGTAGTGGTAGTACAGGTCAGTAGTGCAGGTCAGTAGGACAGGTCAGTAGTACAGGTCAGTAGTACAGGTCAGTAGGACAGGTCAGTAGGACAGGTCAGTAGTACAGGTCAGTAGTGGTAGTACAGGTCAGTAGTACAGGTCAGTAGTACAGGTCAGTAGTGGTAGTGCAGGTCAGTAGTACAGGTCAGTAGGACAGGTCAGTAGTACAGGTCAGTAGGACAGGTCAGTAGTACAGGTCAGTAGTACAGGTCAGTAGTGGTAGTACAGGTCAGTAGTACAGGTCAGTAGTGGTAGTACAGGTCAGTAGTACAGGTCAGTAGTACAGGTCAGTAGTACAGGTCAGTAGTGCAGGTCAGTAGTACAGGTCAGTAGTACAGGTCAGTAGTACAGGTCAGTAGTGGTAGTACAGGTCAGTAGTACAGGTCAGTAGTACAGGTCAGTAGTACAGGTCAGTCGTGGTAGTACAGGTCAGCAGGACAGGTCAGTAGGACAGGTCAGTAGTACAGGTCAGTAGTACAGGTCAGTAGTGGTAGTACAGGTCAGTAGTACAGGTCAGTAGTACAGGTCAGTAGTAGTAGTACAGGTCAGTAGTACAGGTCAGTAGTGGTAGTACAGGTCAGTAGTACAGGTCAGTAGTACAGGTCAGTAGTACAGGTCAGTCGTGGTAGTACAGGTCAGCAGGACAGGTCAGTAGGACAGGTCAGTAGTACAGGTCAGTAGTACAGGTCAGTAGTGGTAGTACAGGTCAGTAGGACAGGTCAGTAGTACAGGTCAGTAGGACAGGTCAGTAGTACAGGTCAGTAGTACAGGTCAGTAGTGGTAGTACAGGTCAGTAGTACAAGTCAGTAGTACAGGTCAGTAGTGGTGGTGCAGGTCAGTAGTACAGGTCAGTAGTACAGGTCAGTAGTGCAGGTCAGTAGTACAGGTCAGTAGTACAGGTCAGTAGTACAGGTCAGTAGTGGTAGTAGTACAGGTCAGTAGTACAGGTCAGTAGTACAGGTCAGTAGTACAGGTCAGTAGTACAGGTCAGTCGTGGTAGTACAGGTCAGCAGGACAGGTCAGTAGGACAGGTCAGTAGTACAGGTCAGTAGTACAGGTCAGTAGTGGTAGTACAGGTCAGTAGTACAGGTCAGTAGTAGAGGTCAGTAGTAGTAGTACAGGTCAGTAGTACAGGTCAGCAGTACAGGTCAGTAGTACAGGTCAGTAGTACAGGTCAGTAGTGGTAGTACAGGTCACTACTGACCGGACAGGTCAGTAGTACAGGTCAGTAGTACAGGTCAGTAGTGGTAGTACAGGTCAGTAGTGGTAGTACAGGTCAGTAGTACCTGTCAGTAGTACAGGTCAGTAGTACCTGTCAGTAGTACAGGTCAGTAGTACAGGTCAGTAGTACCTGTCAGTAGTACAGGTCAGTAGTACAGGTCAGTAGTGGTAGTACAGGTCAGTAGTGCAGGTCAGTGGTACAGGTCAGTAGTGGTAGTACAGGTCAGTAGTACAGGTCAGTAGTGGTAGTACAGGTCAGTAGTACAGGTCAGTAGTACAGGTCAGTAATACCTGTCAGTAGTACAGGTCAGTTGTACAGGTCAGTAGTACAGGTCAGTAGTACAGGTCAGTAGTGGTAGTGCAGGTCAGTAGTACAGGTCAGTAGTGGTAGTACAGGTCAGTAGTGGTAGTACAGGGCAGTAGTGCAGGTCAGTAGGACAGGTCAGTAGGACAGGTCAGTAGTACAGGTCAGTAGGACAGGTCAGTAGTACAGGTCAGTAGTGCAGGTCAGTAGTACAGGTCAGTAGTACAGGTCAGTAGGACAGGTCAGTAGTACAGGTCAGTAGGACAGGTCAGTAGTACAGGTCAGTAGTACAGGTCAGTAGTGGTAGTACAGGTCAGTAGTGCAGGTCAGTAGGACAGGTCAGTAGTACAGGTCAGTAGTACAGGTCAGTAGGACAGGTCAGTAGGACAGGTCAGTAGTACAGGTCAGTAGTGGTAGTACAGGTCAGTAGTACAGGTCAGTAGTACAGGTCAGTAGTGGTAGTGCAGGTCAGTAGTACAGGTCAGTAGGACAGGTCAGTAGTACAGGTCAGTAGGACAGGTCAGTAGTACAGGTCAGTAGTACAGGTCAGTAGTGGTAGTACAGGTCAGTAGTACAGGTCAGTAGTGGTAGTACAGGTCAGTAGTACAGGTCAGTAGTACAGGTCAGTAGTGCAGGTCAGTAGTACAGGTCAGTAGTACAGGTCAGTAGTACAGGTCAGTAGTGGTAGTACAGGTCAGTAGTACAGGTCAGTAGTACAGGTCAGTAGTACAGGTCAGTCGTGGTAGTACAGGTCAGCATGACAGGTCAGTAGGACAGGTCAGTAGTACAGGTCAGTAGTACAGGTCAGTAGTGGTAGTACAGGTCAGTAGGACAGGTCAGTAGTACAGGTCAGTAGGACAGGTCAGTAGTACAGGTCAGTAGTACAGGTCAGTAGTGGTAGTACAGGTCAGTAGTACAAGTCAGTAGTACAGGTCAGTAGTGGTAGTGCAGGTCAGTAGTACAGGTCAGTAGTGGTAGTACAGGTCAGTAGTACAGGTCAGTAGTACAGGTCAGTAGTGCAGGTCAGTAGTACAGGTCAGTAGTACAGGTCAGTAGTACAGGTCAGTAGTGGTAGTACAGGTCAGTAGTACAGGTCAGTAGTACAGGTCAGTAGTACAGGTCAGTCGTGGTAGTACAGGTCAGCAGGACAGGTCAGTAGGACAGGTCAGTAGTACAGGTCAGTAGTACAGGTCAGTAGTGGTAGTACAGGTCAGCAGGACAGGTCAGTAGGACAGGTCAGTAGTACAGGTCAGTAGTGGTAGTACAGGTCAGTAGTACAGGTCAGTAGTACAGGTCAGTAGTGCAGGTCAGTAGTACAGGTCAGTAGTACAGGTCAGTAGTGGTAGTACAGGTCAGTAGTACAGGTCAGTAGTACAGGTCAGTAGTACAGGTCAGTTGTGGTAGTACAGGTCAGCAGGACAGGTCAGTAGGACAGGTCAGTAGTACAGGTCAGTAGTGGTAGTGCAGGTCAGTAGTACCTGTCAGTAGTACAGGTCAGTAGTACAGGTCAGTAGTGGTAGTACAGGTCAGTAGTACAGGTCAGTAGTACAGGTCAGTAGTACAGGTCAGTAGTGGTAGTACAGGTCAGTAGTGCAGGTCATTGGTACAGGTCAGTAGTGGTAGTGCAGGTCAGTAGTACAGGTCAGTAGTGGTAGTACAGGTCAGTAGTACAGGTCAGTAGTACAGGTCAGTAGTGCAGGTCAGTAGTACAGGTCAGTAGTACAGGTCAGTAGTACAGGTCAGTAGTGGTAGTACAGGTCAGTAGTACAGGTCAGTAGTACAGGTCAGTAGTACAGGTCAGTCGTGGTAGTACAGGTCAGTGGTACAGGTCAGTAGTGGTAGTACAGGTCAGTAGTACAGGTCAGTAGTGGTAGTACAGGTCAGTAGTACAGGTCAGTAGAACAGGTCAGTAGTGGTAGTACAGGTCAGTAGTACAGGTCAGTAGTACAGGTCAGTAGTGGTAGTACAGGTCAGTAGTACAGGTCAGTAGTACAGGTCAGTAGTGGTAGTACAGGTCAGTAGTACAGGTCAGTAGTACAGGTCAGTAGTGGTAGTACAGGTCAGTAGTACAGGTCAGTAGAACAGGTCAGTAGTGCAGGTCAGTAGTGCAGGTCAGTAGTACAGGTCAGTAGAACAGGTCAGTAGTGCAGGTCAGTAGTGCAGGTCAGTAGTACAGGTCAGTAGAACAGGTCAGTAGTGCAGGTCAGTAGAACAGGTCAGTAGTGCAGGTCAGTAGTGCAGGTCAGTAGTGCAGGTCAGTAGAACAGGTCAGTAGAACAGGTCAGTAGTGCAGGTCAGTTGAATTTTTAAATTTTTAATTTCACCTTTATTTAACCAGTGAGGCCAGTTGAGAACAAGTTCTCATTTACAACTCTGA
Source organism: Oncorhynchus kisutch (assembly GCF_002021735.2). NCBI lineage: Eukaryota > Metazoa > Chordata > Actinopteri > Salmoniformes > Salmonidae > Oncorhynchus > Oncorhynchus kisutch. The sequence goes on from NC_034195.2 coordinate 56,058,219, forward strand.
CCTGGCCAAGATAAAGCAAAGCAGTTCGACACATACAACAACACAGAGTTACACATGGAGTAAACAAACATACAGTCAATAATACAGTAGAACAAAGAAAACAAAAAGTCTATATACAGTGAGTGCAAATGAGGTAAGATAAGGAAATAAATAGGCCATGGTGGCGAAGTAATTACAATATAGCAATTAAACACTGGAATGGTAGATGTGCAGAAGATGAATGTGCAGGTAGAGATACTGAGGTGCAAAGGAGCAAGGTAAATAAATAAATACCAGTATGGGGATGAGGTAGGTACGACGCTGGGCCAAACCCTCCCCTAACCCGGAAGACGTTGGGCCAATTGTGCACCACCTCATGGGTCTTCTGGTCGCTGCCGGCTGCAACACAGCCCAGGGATCAAACCCGGGTCTGTAGTGACGCCTCTAGCACTGTGATGCAGTGTTTTAGGCCTCTGTGCCACTCAGGATGCCCCCAGTTATTTCAGTTGTAGTTCCAGCCCTGCTCAGCTGCAGAGATGGTGGCCCCACACTAGGCACAGATGGATGCCTTACACTTGACTAACTTGGACACCCGCCAAGTGTAGTACGGTCTGGATACCACTATAACCCACCAGCCACTATCATCTCCTTCCGCTGTTCAAATGGTGGCTGTAGCACAGAGAAGAAGGAAAACTAAATGTGTTCCTGGACTGGTGTTTCATGGTTACTGTCAGCTCCTGTCTCCTGGGAACCTCTAGTGCACAATCTGTGCTTAACTTGCTGATGAACAGACAGATTCCATTAACGGCCTGGTCACCCTTGTGTTCCAGTCTTGTTCTGTTATCATTCCATTAACGGACGGATCACCCTTGTGTTCCAGTCTTATCATTCCATTAACGGCCTGATCACCCTTGTGTTCCAGTCAGGTCCTGTTATCATTCCATTAACGGCCTGGTCACCCTTGTGTTCCAGTCTTATCCTTCCATTAACGGCCTGATCACCCTTGTGTTCCAGTCTTGTTCTGTTATCATTCCACTAACGGACTGGTCACCCTTGTGTTCCAGCCAGGTCCTGTTATCATTCCATTAACGGATTGGTAGCCCTTGTGTTCCAGTCAGGTCCTGTTATCATTCCATTACCGGACTGAACACCCTTGTGTTCCAGTCAGGTCCTGTTATCATTCCATTAACGGACTGACCACCCTTGTGTTCCAGTCAGGTCCTGTTATCATTCCATTACCGGACTGAACACCCTTGTGTTCCAGTCTTGTTCTGTTATCATTCCACTAACGGACTGATCACCCTTGTGTTCCATTCAGGTCCTGTTATCATTCCATTACCGGACTGAACACCCTTGTGTTCCAGTCTTGTTCTGTTATCATTCCACTAACGGACTGATCACCCTTGTGTTCCATTCAGGTCCTGTTATCATTCCTGTCTGATATACAATATGCACATGTTGAAATCACCAGGCCTTTTCTGTTGTCTCTATGATGAAGGGTGAAATGCTTCATTTGTGACGGTAAGCTACAATGATGTGGGGCTCCCGAGTGGCGCAGCGGTCTAAGGCACTGCACCTCTAGGTGTCACTACAGACACCCTGGTTCGAATCTGGGCTGTATCACAACCCGCCGTGATTCGGGGTCCCACAGGGCGCCGCACAGCATCATCCGGGTTTGGCCGGTGTAGGCTGTCATTGTAAATAAGAATTTGTTCTTAACTGACTTGCCTCGTTAAATGATAATATAATGTGCCTAAAAGATATTTATTTAATTTCACCTTTATTTAACCAGGTAGGCTAGTTGAGAACAAGTTCTCATTTACAATTGCGACCTGGCCAAGATAAAGCAAAGCAGTTCGACACATACAACAACACAGAGTTACATATGGAATAAACAACAACAACAGAGTTACACATGGAATAAACAAACATACAGTCAATAATACAGTAGAACAAAAGAAAACAAAAAGTCTATATACAGTGAGTGCAAATGAGGTAAGATGAGGGAGTTAAGACAATAAATAGGCCATGGTGGCGAAGTAATTACAATATAGCAATTAAACATTTCCAGTGACCGCAACAGTGTGCGTGTAGCCGAGGAGAAGAATTGGGAAAAGGGAGGACATGAAGACACACCGCATCATCGTGACGATTATTTTAAACCCAATGACCTTGAGAATAAATGATCAATCGAGAGACTCTTGATAGGGACGCCATGGATTACCGTCGACTGGATAGAATAGAATAGAATTGGATAGAATGGGATATAATAGAATAGAATGGGATAGAATGGGATAGAATAGAATAGAATTGGATAGAATGGGATATAATAGAATAGAATGGAATAGAATAGAATAGGATAGAATAGAATGGGATAGAATAGAATAGAATAGAATAGGATAGAATAGAATGGGATATAATAGAATAGAATAGGATAGAATAGGATAGAATGGGATAGAATAGAATAGAATGTGATAGAATGGGATAGAATAGAATAGAATAGAATAGAATGGGATAGAATAGAATAGAATGGGATAGAATAGAATGGGATAGAATAGAATAGAATAGGATAGAATGGGATATTAAATGGTAGATGTGCAGAAGATGAATGTGCGGGCTATCTCTGGCTCTGTGACATGTACCCTAATGTTGTGTATGTAAACCATGATGCCGATTCCCTGTAGATATACAGTGGCAAGAAACAGTATGTGAACCCTTTATAATTACCTGAATTTCTGCATTAATTGGTCATAAGATTTGATCCGATCTTCATCTAAGTCACAACAATAGACAAACACGGTGTGCTTGAACTAATAACACACAAATTATTTTATTTTTCTTGTCTATATTGAATATATCATTTAAATATTCACAGTGTAGGTTGGAAAAAGTACTCTATCCTATTCTATTCAACCCTATCCCATTATATTCTATTCTATTCTATCCCATTCTATTCAACCCTATCCCATTCTATTCTATTCTATCCCATTCTATTCTATTCTATCCCATTCTATTCTATTCTATCCCATTCTATTCAACCCTATCCCATTCTATTCTATTCTATCCCATTCTATTCCAACCCTATCCTATTCTATTCTGTTCTATTCAATCCTATCCCATTCTATTCTATCCCATTCTATTCTATTCTATCCCATTCTATTCCAACCCTATCCCATTCTATTCTATTATATTCAATCCTATCCCATTCTATTCAACCCTATCCCATTCTATTCTATTCTATTCAACCCTATCCCATTCTATTCTATTCTATCCCATTCTATTCCAACCCTATCCCATTCTATTCCAACCCTATCCCATTCTATTCTATTCTATCCCATTCTATTCAATCCTATCCCATTCTATTCTATCCCATTCTATTCAACCCTATTCCATTCTATTCTATTCTATTCAACCCTATCCCATTCTATTCTATTCTATCCCATTCTATTCTATTCTATCCCATTCTATTCCAACCCTATCCCATTCTATCCCATTCTATTCTATTATATCCCATTCTATTCTATCCCATTCTATTCAACCCTATCCCATTCTATTCTATTCTATCCCATTCTATTATATTCTATCCCATTCTATTCCAACCCTATCCCATTCTATTCTATTCTATCCCATTCTATTCTATTCTATCCCATTCTATTCTATTCTATCCCATTCTATTCAACCCTATCCCATTCTATTCTATTCTATCCCATTCTATTCTATTCTATCCCATTCTATTCCAACCCTATCCCATTCTATTCTATTCTATTCAATCCTATCCCATTCTATTCAACCCTATCCCATTCTATTCTATTCTATTCAACCCTATCCCATTCTATTCTATTCTATCCCATTCTATTCTATTCTATCCCATTCTATTCCAACCCTATCCCATTCTATTCTATTATATTCAATCCTATCCCATTCTATTCAACCCTATCCCATTCTATTCTATTCTATTCAACCCTATCCCATTCTATTCTATTCTATCCCATTCTATTCTATTCTATCCCATTCTATTCCAACCCTATCCCATTCTATTCTATTCTATTCTATTCTATCCCATTCTATTCTATTCTATTCTGTTCTATCCAGTCGACTGTAATCCATGGCGTTCCTATCAAGAGTCTCTCGATTGATCATTTATTCTCAAGGTCACTGGGTTTAAAAGAATCGTCACGATGATGCGGTGTGCCTTCACTTCCTCCCTTTTCCCTACTCTTCTCCTCGGCTACACGCACACTGTTGCGGTCACTGGAAATGTACCGTTAGGTTGTACATGTAAATCCCTGGACCTACCACTAGAGGACATAGATCCTTGTTATTCCCTTTTTTTTACGAGTCGTTTCCATAATCACCAACCAGCCCTTCTCTTCTCCCTCCGTTGCTCGTTTGCTCCCCCTCTCTCTCCTTACTCTTCACCTCAAAGGGACACCAACGCTAGTAACACACCAGCAGGTTGGCGAAGCAGACTGTCAAGCGACAAGGACACGAGAGGGAAAAGCTATTTTTAACCCCAGATATTATCCATCTGAAATAACGGAAACTGCACAACACGGTACGTGAATAGTGGGTTAACTATTAGAATGGAAGTATTTCTGACACAGCATTGTCTTTATATGGATAACCGAGAAATGACAGTAGCCTGCTCTAATTTACCCTACCTGAGAAATATGGATGCGTGTTGACTTTTGAAGAATCACAACAACAAAAAATAGTTGCATTACAAAATGTAGTGAGTAACATTTATGTTATTTTGTGGCAATCTCTTCCTCTCAGTAAACAGCACATCATTTCCCGTTATGTGCCAAGATATGATTGTGATGTGACGTGAATAGCCTTTGATTTGACGTATGGAAGATGGTTGAAGTAACAGTATACCGGTAGCCTATCAATTAAATAGCGGTGTGGTTATTGCGACTCTTTGCCGCCTCTCCACATGCTATAGCTGGGGGTTGTAAATAACGTAGGCTACAATGGGCCGACCGATCTGACATCCAACGCCTCTGCTGGTAGCCGTGAGGACACGGATTTGCTCGGGAAACGCTGATTTGGTAGCTCTGACCGGGTCCAGATGTGTTTTATCCCCGGTTCATGTTTCCCTCCCAGACCATGTAGACCTGTAGCAGGCAGGCTGTGTCTGGTTAGAGGGCGGGCGTGATGATTGTCGTGACCGCCTGAAGTCAACGTCAGATACCGGTGTGTGCGCGACAGCGAATGAGAGTGAGAGTGCGTGATTAGAGGATATTGCAACTCAAATTGCGGCAGTTATGATCATCCGTAATTGCGCGCGCGCGCGCGTGTGTGTGTGTGTGTGTGTGTGTGTGTAGTGTGACCTTTGGCTTATTATCCATTATGCTACATTCAAGACTTGTAGCACGATTTGAATTCTAGCATGTCAGACACTGCAGGACTGTAGGGATGGTGCGAGACAGTACCAGTCAAGTGGCCGACCATTCTATTGCAGCTGTGAAATGATCTGAGTCCTGTCCTCGGACTGATAACCTATGATATCCATGCCTTTGAACACAGGAGGTAGCTGAGGGGAGAACGGCTCATTATAATTGGCTGGAACCGAGTGAATGGAATGGTGTCAAACACATGTGATCCATATGTTAGAAGTGCTGGATGCCGTTCCAGCCACCACTATGAGCCTGTCCTCCCCAATTACCGGCCGCCTTTGATGAATGGAAAGAAGGATGCCTATCTGTTAGGGTTGGTAATGTCAAATCAAATTGTATTAGTCACATGTGCCGAATACATCAGGTGTAGTAGACCTTACAGTGGAATGCTGAATACAACAGTGAAATGCTTACTTACGAGCCCCTAACCAACAATCCAGTACAAATAAGAATAAGAAATGAAAGTAACAAGTAATTAAAGAGCAGCAGTAAAATAACAATAGTGAGACTATTTGCAGGAGGGTACCGGTACAGAGTCAATGGCGCTCCAGTACTGCTTGACATGTGGTAGTAGAGAGAACAGTCTATGACTAAGGTGGCTGGAGTCTTTGGCAATTTGTAGGGCCTTCCTCTGACACCGCCTGGTATAGAGGTCGTGGATGGCAGGAAGCTTTGCCCCAGTGATGTACTGGGCCGTTCGCACTACCCTCTGTCGTGCCTTGCTGGCCGTTGCCGTACCAGGCAGTGATGCAACCCGTCAGGATGCTCTCGATGGTGCAGCTGTAGAACTTTTTGAGGATCTGAGGACCCGTACCAAATCTTTTCAGTCTCCTAAAGGGGAATAGGTTTCGTCGTGGACCATGTTTGTTTGTTGGTGATGTGGACACCAAGGAACTTGAAGCTCTCAACCTGGTCCACTATAACCACGTTGATGAGAATGGGGGCGTGCTCGGTCCTCTTTTTCCTGTAGTCCACAATCATCTTCTTTGTCTTGATCACGTTGAGGGAGAGGTTGTTGTCCTGGCACCACACGGTCAGGTCTCTGACCTCCTCCCTAAAGGCTGTCTCATCATTGTTGGGAAACAGGCCTACCACTGTTGTGTTGTCGGCAAACTTAATGATGGCGTTGGAGTCATGCCTGGCCATGCAGTCATGAGTGAACAGGGAGTACAGGAGACTGAGCACGCACCCCTGAAGGGCCCCTGTGTTGAGGATCAGTGTGGCAGATGTGTTGTTACATACCCTTACCACCTGGGAGCGGCCCATCAGGAAGTCCAGGATCCACTTGCAGAGGGAGGTGTTTAGTCCCAGGGTAGGAGTAAGCATTTTCCTGTTTGCTTATGGCGGTGTTCTTAGTGCCAGGCTCACTGTGGTGGTATGTAGACATCTATCAAAAATATAGATGAAAACTCTCTTGATAAATAGTTTGGTCTTCAGCTTATCATGAGATACTCTACCTCAGGTGAGCAAAACCTGCATCCCTGTTTTGATGCACCTGTACTGACCTCGCTTTCTGGATGATAGCGGGGTGAACAAGGCAGTGGCTCGGGTGGTTGTTGTCCTTGATGATCTTTATGGCCTTCCTGTGACATCGGGTGGTGTAGGTGTCCTGGAGGGCATGTAGTGTGCCCCCGGTGATGCGTTGTGCAGACCTCACTACCCTCTGGAGAGCCTTACGGTTGTGGGCGGAGCAGTTGCCGTACCAGGCGATGATACAGCCCGACAGGATGCTCTCGATTGTGCATCTGTAGACGTTTGTGAGTGCTTTTGGTGACAAGCCAAATTTCTTCAGCCTCCTGAGGTTGAAGAGGCGCTGCTGCGCCTTCTTCACAACGCTGTCTGTGTGGGTGGACCATTTCAGTTTGTCCGTTATGTGTACGCCGAGGAACATAAAACTTACTACCATCTCCACTACTGTTCCATCGATGTGGATAGGGGGGTGCTCCCTCTGCTGTTTCCTGAAGTCCACAATCATCTCCTTTGTTTTGTTGACGTTGAGTGTGAGGTTATTTTCCTGACACCACACTCCGAGGGCCCTCACCTCCTCCCTGTAGGCCGTCTCGTCGTTATTGGTAATCAAGCCTACCACTGTAGTGTCGTCTGCAAACTTGATGATTGAGTTGGAGGCGTGCATGGCCACGCAGTTGTGGGTGAACAGGAAGTACAGGAGAGGGCTCAGAACGCACCCTTCTGGGCCCCAGTGTTGAGGATCAGCGGGGTGGAGATATTGTTACCTACTCTCACCACCTGGGGGCGGCCCGTCGGGAAGTCCAGTACTCAGTGGCACAGGGCAGGGTCGAGACCCAGGGTCTCGAGCTTGATGATGAGTTTGGAGGGTACTATGGTGTTAAATGCTGAGCTGTAGTCGATGAACAGCATTCTCACATAGGTATTCCTCATGTCCAGATGGGTTAGGGCAGTGTGCAGTGTGGTTGCGATTGCGTCGTCTGTGGACCTATTTGGGCGGTAAGCAAATTGGAGTGGGTTGGGTCTAGGGTGTCAGGTAGAGTGGAGGTGATATAGTCATTGACTAGTCTCTCAAAGCACTTCATGAAGGTAGTCATGACAGGGCGGTAGTCGTTTAGCTCAGTTACCTTAGCTTTCTTGGGAGCAGGAACAGGGTGTGGGGACAGAAGACTGGGATAAGGGTTGATTGAATATGTCTGTAAACACACCAGCCAGCTGGTCTGCGCATGCTCTGAGGGCGCGGCTGGGGATGCCGCCTGGGCCTGAAGCCTTGCGAGGGTTAACACGTTTAAATGTTTTACTCACCTCAGCTGAAGTGAAGGAGAGGCCGCACTATAGACAACCACATTATAGACAACCACATTATAGACAACCACATTATAGACAACCCCACTATAGACAACCCCACTATAGACAACCCCACTATAGACAACCCCACTATAGAAAACCCCACTATAGAAAACCCCACTATAGACAACCACATTATAGACAACCACATTATAGACAACCACATTATAGACAACCCCACTATAGACAACCCCACTATAGACAACCCCACTATAGACAACCCCACTATAGAAAACCCCACTATAGAAAACCCCACTATAGACAACCACATTATAGACAACCACATTATGGACAACCACATTATAGACAACCCCACTATAGACAACCCCAATTTAGACACTATAGACAACCCCACTATAGACAACCCCACTATAGACAACCCCACTATAGACACTATAGATAACCCCACTATAGACAACCCCAATATAGACAACCCCACTATAGACACTATAGACAACCCCACTATAGACAACCCCACTATAGACAACCCCACTATAGACAACCCCACTATAGACAACCCCACTATAGACACTATAGACAACCCCACTATAGACACTATAGACAACCCCCCTATAGACAACCCTACTATAGACACTATAGACAACCCCACTATAGACAACCCCACTATAGACACTATAGACAACCCCACTATAGACAACCACACTATAGACACTATAGACAACCACATTATAGACAACCCCACTATAGACACTATAGACAACCCCACTATAGACAAACCCACTATAGACAACCCCACTATAGACAACCCCACTATAGGCACTATAGACAACCACACTATAGACAACCCCACTATAGACAACCCCACTATAGACACTATAGACAACCCCACAATAGACAACCCCACTATAGACAACCCCACTATAGACAACCCCACTATAGACAACCCCAATATAGACAACCCCACTATAGACAACCCCACTATAGACAACCCCACTATAGACAACTCCACTATAGACAACCCCACTATAGACAACCCCACTATAGACAACCCCACTATAGACAGGATAGACAACCCCACTTTAGACACTATAGACAATCACATTATAGACAACCCCACTATAGACAACCACATTATAGACACTATAGACAACCCCACTATAGACAACCCCACTATAGACACTATAGACAAACCCCACTATAGACAACCCCACTATAGACACTATAGACAACCTCACTATAGACAACCCCACTATAGACACTATAGACAACCCCACTATAGACAACCCCCGCTATAGACAACCACACTATAGACACTATAGACAACCCCACTATAGACAGCCCCACTATAGACAACCCCACTATAGACACTATAGACAACCCCACTATAGACAACCCCACTATAGACACTATAGACAACCCCCACTATAGACAACCCCACTATAGACAACCCCACTATAGACAACCCCACTATAGACAACCACACTATAGACACTATAGACAACCCCACTATAGACAACCCCACTATAGACACTATAGACAACCACACTATAGACACTATAGACAACCACACTATAGACACTATAGACAACCCCACTATAGACAACCCCACTATAGACAACCCCACTATAGACAACCCCACTATAGACACTATAGACAACTGCACTATAGACTCTATAGACAACCCCCACTATAGACAACCCCACTATAGACAACCCCCACTATAGACAACCCCACTCTAGACAACCACACTATAGACTCTATAGACAACCCCACTATAGACAACCCCACTATAGACAACCCCACTATAGACACTATAGACAACCCCCACTATAGACAACCCCACTATAGACACTATAGACAACCCCACTATAGACAACCGCACTATAGACAACCCCACTATAGACAACCACACTATAGACAACCACACTATAGACAACCCCACTATAGACAACCCCACTAAAGACAACCCCACTATAGACACTATAGACAACCCCACTATAGACAACCCCAATATAGACAACCCCACTATAGACACTATAGACAACCCCACTATAGACAACCCCACTATAGACAACCCCACTATAGACAACCCCACTATAGACACTATAGACAACCACACTATAGACAACCCCACTATAGACAACCCCACTATAGACAACCCCACTATAGACACTATAGACAACCCCACTATAGACACTATAGACAACCCCCCTATAGACAACCCCACTATAGACACTATAGACAACCCCACTATAGACAACCCCACTATAGACAACCCCACTATAGACACTATAGACAACCCCCACTATAGACAACCACACTATAGACACTATAGACAACCACATTATAGACAACCCCACTATAGACACTATAGACAACCCCACTATAGACAAACCCACTATAGACAACCCCACTATAGACAACCCCACAATAGGCACTATAGACAACCACACTGTAGACAACCCCACTATAGACAACCCCACTATAGACACTATAGACAACCCCACTATAGACAACCCCACTATAGACAACCCCACTATAGACAACCCCACTATAGACAACCCCAATATAGACAACCCCACTATAGACAACCCCACTATAGACAACCCCACTATAGACAACTCCACTATAGACAACCCCACTATAGACAACCCCACTATAGACAACTCCACCATAGACACTATAGACAACCACACTATAGACACTAGAGACACTATAGACAACCCCACTATAGACACTATAGACAACCCCACTATAGACAACCCCACTATAGACAACTCCACTATAGACACTATAGACAACCCCACTATAGACAACTCCACTATAGACAACCCCACTATAGACACTATAGACAACCCCACTATAGACAACCCCACTATAGACAACCCCACTATAGACAACCCCACTATAGACACTATAGACAACCCAACTATAGACAACCCCACAATAGACACTATAGACTACCCCACTATAGACAACACCACTATAGACGACCCCACTATAGACAATATAGACAACCCCACTTTAGACACTATAGACAATCACATTATAGACAACCCCACTATAGACAACCACATTATAGACACTATAGACAACCCCACTATAGACAACCCCACTATAGGACAACCCCACTATAGACACTATAGACAACCCCACTATAGACAACCCTAACTATCTACACTATAGACACTATAGACAACCCCACCATAGACAACCCCACCATAGACACTATAGACAACCCCACTATAGACAACCCCACTATAGACAACCCCACTATAGACAATTCCACTATAGACACTATAGACAACCCCACTATAGACAACCCCACTATAGACACTATAGACAACCACACTATAGACAACTCCACTATAGACAACCCCACTATAGACACTATAGACAACCCCACTATAGACACTATAGACAACCCCACTATAGACAACCCCACTATAGACAACCCCACTATAGACACTATAGACAACCCCCACTATAGACAACCCCACTATAGACAACCCCACTATAGACAACCCCATATAGACACTATAGACTACCCCACTATAGACAACCCCACTATAGACACTATAGACAACCCCACTATAGACGACCCCACTATAGACACTATGAGACAACCCCACTATAGACACTATAGACAACCCCACTATAGACAACCCCACTATAGACAACCCCACAATAGACAACCCCACTATAGACAGCCCCACTATAGACAACCCCACTATAGACAACCCCACTATAGACAACCCCACTATAGACAGGATCGACAACCCCACTTTAGACACTATAGACAATCACATTATAGACAACCCCTACTATAGACAACCACATATAGACACTATAGACAACCCCACTATAGACAAACCCCACTATAGACAACCCCACTATAGACAACCCACTATAGACACTATAGACAACCCCACTATAGACACTATAGACAACCACACTATAGACAACCCCACTATAGACAACCCACACTATAGACAACCACACTATAGACAACCTCACTATAGACAACCCCACTATAGACAACCACACTATAGACTCTATAGACAACCCCACTATAGACAACCCCACTATAGACAACCCCACTATAGACACTATAGACAACCCCACTATAGACACTATAGACAACTCCACTATAAGACAACCCCACTATAGACAACCCCTCTGTAGACAACCCCACTATAGACAACCCCACTATAGACAACCCCACTATAGACACTATAGACAACCCCACTATAGACAACCCCACTATAGACACTATAGACAACCCCACTATAGACAAACCCGCTATAGACAACCCCACTATAGACACTATAGACAACCCCACTATAGACAACCCCACTAAAGACAACCCCACTATAGACAACCCCACTATAGACAACCCCACTAAAGACAAGCCCACTAATAGACAACCCCACTATAGACAACCCCACTATAGACAAACCCCACTATAGACAACCCCACTATAGACACTATAGACAACCCCACTATAGACACTATAGACAACCCCACTATAGACAACCCCACTATAGACAACCCCACTATAGACAACCCCGCTATAGACAACCCCACTATAGACAACCCCACTATAGACACTATAGCCAACCACACTATAGACAACCCCACTATAGACAACCCCACTATAGACAACCCCACTATAGACACTATAGACAACCCCCCTATAGACAACCCCACTATAGACACTATAGACAACCCCACTATAGACAACCCCCCACTATAGACAACCCCACTATAGACATATAGACAACCCCACTATAGACAACCCCACTATAGACACCCCCACTATAGACACTATAGACAACCACACTATAGACAACCCCCACTATAGACACTATACACAAACCCCACTATAGACAACCCCACTATAGAACAACCCCACTATAGACACTATAGACAACCACACTATAGACTCTATAGACAACCCCACTATAGACAACCACTATAGACAACCCCACTATAGACACTATAGACAACCCCACTATAGACAACCCCACTATAGACAACCCCACTATAGACACTATAGACAACCCCACTATAGACAACCCCGCTATAGACAACCCCACTATAGACACTATAGACAACCCCACTATAGACAACCCCACTATAGACAACACCACTATAGACAACCCCACTATAGACAACCCCACTATAGACAACCACACTATAGACAACCCCACTATAGACAACCCCACTATAGACAACCACATTATAGACAACCACATTATAGACAACCCCACTATTGACACTATAGACAACCACATTATAGACAACCCCACCATAGACACTATAGACAACCCCACTATAGACAACCCCACTATAGACACTATAGACAACCCCACTATAGACAACCCCACTATAGACAACCCCACTATAGACAACCCCACTATAGACAACCCCGCTATAGACAATCACACTATAGACACTATAGACAACCCCACTATAGACAACCCCACTATAGACAACCCCACTATAGACACTATAGACAACCCCACTATAGACACTATAGACAACCCCACTATAGACAACCCCACTATAGACAACCCCACTATAGACAACCCCTCTATAGACAACCCCACTATAGACAACCCCACTATAGACAACCCCACTATAGACACTATAGACAACCCCACTATAGACAACCCCACTATAGACACTATAGACAACCCCACTATAGACAACCCCACTATAGACAACCCCACTATAGACAACCCCACTATAGACAACCACACTATAGACAACCCCACTATAGACAACCCCACTATAGACAACCACATTATAGACAACCACATTATAGACAACCCCACTATTGACACTATAGACAACCACATTATAGACAACCCCACTATAGACACTATAGACAACCCCACTATAGACAACCCCACTATAGACAACCCCACTATAGACACTATAGACAACCCCACTATAGACAACCCCACTCTAGACAACCCACTATAGACAACCCCACTAAAGACAAGCCCACTATAGACAACCCCACTAGTAGACACTATAGACAACCACACTATAGACTCTATAGACAACCCCACTATAGACAACCCCACTATAGACACTATAGACAACCCCACTATAGACAACCCCACTATAGACAACCCCACTATAGACAACCCCACTATAGACAACCCCTCTATAGACAACCCCACTATAGACAACCCCACTATAGACAACCCCACTATAGACACTATAGACAACCCCACTATAGACAACCCCACTATAGACACTATAGACAACCCCACTATAGACAAACCCGCTATAGACAACCCCACTATAGACACTATAGACAACCCCACTATAGACAACCCCGCTATAGACAACCCCACTATAGACACTATAGACAACCCCACTATAGACAACCCCACTATAGACAACACCACTATAGACAACCCCACTATAGACAACCCCACTATAGACAACCACACTATAGACAACCCCACTATAGACAACCCCACTATAGACAACCACATTATAGACAACCACATTATAGACAACCCCACTATTGACACTATAGACAACCACATTATAGACAACCCCACCATAGACACTATAGACAACCCCACTATAGACAACCCCACTATAGACACTATAGACAACCCCACAATAGACACTATAGACTACCCCACTATAGACAACACCACTATAGACGACCCCACTATAGACACTATAGACAACCCCACTTTAGACACTATAGACAATCACATTATAGACAACCCCACTATAGACAACCACATTATAGACACTATAGACAACCCCACTATAGACAACCCCACTATAGACAACCCCACTATAGACACTATAGACAACCCCACTATAGACAACCCTACTATAGACACTATAGACACTATAGACAACCCCACCATAGACAACCCCACCATAGACACTATAGACAACCCCACTATAGACAACCCCACTATAGACAACCCCACTATAGACAATTCCACTATAGACACTATAGACAACCCCACTATAGACAACCCCACTATAGACACTATAGACAACCACACTATAGACAACTCCACTATAGACAACCCCACTATAGACACTATAGACAACCCCACTATAGACACTATAGACAACCCCACTATAGACAACCCCACTATAGACAACCCCACTATAGACACTATAGACAACCCCACTATAGACAACCCCACTATAGACAACCCCACTATAGACAACCCCACTATAGACACTATAGACTACCCCACTATAGACAACCCCACTATAGACACTATAGACAACCCACTATAGACAACCCCACTATAGACACTATAGACAACCCCACTATAGACACTATAGACAACCCCACTATAGACAACCCCACTATAGACAACCCCACAATAGACAACCCCACTATAGACAACCCCACTATAGACAACCCCACTATAGACAACCCCACTATAGACAGGATCGACAACCCCACTTTAGACACTATAGACAATCACATTATAGACAACCCTACTATAGACAACCACATTATAGACACTATAGACAACCCCACTATAGACAACCCCACTATAGACACTATAGACAACCCCACTATAGACAACCCCACTATAGACACTATAGACAACCCCACTATAGACACTATAGACAACCACACTATAGAAAACCCCACTATAGACAACCACACTCTAGACAACCACACTATAGACAACCCCACTATAGACAACCCCACTATAGACAACCCCACTATAGACAACCCCACTATAGACACTATAGACAACCCCACTATAGACACTATAGACAACTCCACTATAGACAACCCCACTATAGACAACCCCACTATAGACAACCCCACTATAGAAAACCCCACTATAGACAACCACATTATAGACAACCACATTATGGACAACCACATTATAGACAACCCCACTATAGACAACCCCACTATAGACACTATAGACAACCCCACTATAGACAACCCCACTATAGACAACCCCACTATAGACACTATAGACAACCCCACTATAGACAACCCCAATATAGACAACCCCACTATAGACACTATAGACAACCCCACTATAGACAACCCCACTATAGACAACCCCACTATAGACACTATAGACAACCACACTATAGACAACCCCACTATAGACAACCCCACTATAGACACTATAGACAACCCCACTATAGACACTATAGACAACCCCCCTATAGACAACCCTACTATAGACACTATAGACAACCCCACTATAGACAACCCCACTATAGACACTATAGACAACCCCACTATAGACAACCACACTATAGACACTATAGACAACCACATTATAGACAACCCCACTATAGACACTATAGACAACCCCACTATAGACAAACCCACTATAGACAACCCCACTATAGACAACCCCACTATAGGCACTATAGACAACCACACTATAGACAACCCCACTATAGACACTATAGACAACCCCACAATAGACAACCCCACTATAGACAACCCCACTATAGACAACCCCACTATAGACAACCCCAATATAGCCAACCCCACTATAGACAACCCCACTATAGACAACCCCACTATAGACAACTCCACTATAGACAACCCCACTATAGACAACCCCACTATAGACAACCCCACTATAGACAGGATAGACAACCCCACTTTAGACACTATAGACAATCACATTATAGACAACCCCACTATAGACAACCACATTATAGACACTATAGACAACCCCACTATAGACAACCCCACTATAGACACTATAGACAACCCCACTATAGACAACCCCACTATAGACACTATAGACAACCCCACTATAGACAACCCCACTATAGACACTATAGACAACCCCACTATAGACAACCCCGCTATAGACAACCACACTATAGACACTATAGACAACCCCACTATAGACAACCCCACTATAGACAACCCCACTATAGACACTATAGACAACCCCACTATAGACAACCCCACTATAGACACTATAGACAACCCCACTATAGACAACCCCACTATAGACAACCCCACTATAGACAACCCCACTATAGACAACCACACTATAGACACTATAGACAACCCCACTATAGACAACCCCACTATAGACACTATAGACAACCCCACTATAGACACTATAGACAACCCCACTATAGACACTATAGACAACCCCACTATAGACAACCCCACTATAGACACTATAGACAACCCCACTATAGACACTATAGACAACCCCACTATAGACAACCCCACTATAGACAACCCCACTATAGACAACCCCACTCTAGACAACCACACTATAGACTCTATAGACAACCCCACTATAGACAACCCCACTATAGACAACCCCACTATAGACACTATAGACAACCCCACTATAGACAACCCCACTATAGACACTATAGACAACCCCACTATAGACAACCCCACTATAGACAAACCCCACTATAGACAACCACACTATAGACAACCCACACTATAGACAACCCCACTATAGACAACCCCACTATAGACAACCCCACTATAGACACTATAGACAACCCCACTATAGACAACCCCACTATAGACAACCCCACTATAGACACTATAGACAACCCCACTATAGACAACCCCACTATAGACAACCCCACTATAGACAAAACCCACTATAGACACTATAGACAACCACACTATAGACAACCCCACTATAGACAACCCCACTATAGACAACCCCACATATAACACTATAGACAACCCCACTATTAGACACTATAGACAACCCCACTATAGACAACCCCACTATAGACACTATAGACAACCCCACTATAGACAACCCCACTATAGACACTATAGACAACCCCACTATAGACAACCACACTATAACCACTATAGACAAACCACTATAGACAACCCCACTATAGACACTATAGACAACCCCACTATAGACAACCCACTATAGACAACCCCACTATAGACAACCCCACTATAGACACTATAGACAACCCCACTATAGACAACCCCACTATAGACAACCCCACTATAGACACTATAGACAACCCCACTATAGACAACCCCACTATAGACAAACCCCACTATAGACAACCCCACTATAGACAACCCCACTATAGACAACCCCACTATAGACAACCCCACTATAGACAACCCCACTATAGACAACCCCACTATAGACAACCCCACTATAGACAACCCCACTATAGACAACCCCACTATAGACACTATAGACAACCCCACTATAGACACCTATAGACACTATAGACAACCCCACTATAGACACTATAGACAACCCCACTATAGACACCCCACTATAGACACCCCACCATATAGACACTATAGACAACCCCACTATAGACAACCCCACTATAGACAACCCCACTATAGACACTATAGACAACCCCACTATAGACAACCCCACTATAGACAACCCCACTATAGACACTATAGACAACCCCACTATAGACAACCCCACTATAGACACCCCCCCCCAAAACCCAATAGACACTATAGACAACCCCACTATAGACAACCCCACTATAGACAACCCCACTATAGACACTATAGACAACCCCACTATAGACACTATAGACAACCCCACTATAGACAACCCCACTATAGACAAACCACACTATAACACTACAATAGACAACCCCACTATAGACAACCCCACTATAGACAACCCCACTATAGACACTATAGACAACCCCACTATAGACAACCCCACTATAGACACTATAGACACTATAGACAACCCCACCATAGACAACCCCACTATAGACACTATAGACAACCCCACTATAGACAACCCCACTATAGACACTATAGACAACCCCACTATAGACAACCCCACTATAGACAACCCCACTATAGACACTATAGACAACCCCACTATAGACAACCCACTATAGACAACCCCACTATAGACACTATAGACAAACCCCACTATAGACACCCCACTATAGACAACCCCACTATAGACAACCCCACTATAGACACTATAGACAACCCCACTATAGACAACCCCACTATAGACACTATAGACAACCCCACTATAGACAACCCCACTATAGACACTATAGACAACCCCACTATAGACACTATAGACAACCCCACTATAGACAACCCACTATAGACAACCCCACCTATAGACAACCCCACTATAGACAACCCCACTATAGACAACCCCACTATAGACAACCCCCACTATAGACAACCCCACTATAGACACATAGACAACCCCACTATAGACACTATAGACAACCCCACTATAGACAACCCCACTATAGACAACCCCACTATAGACACTATAGACAACCCCACTATAGACAACCCCACTATAGACACTATAACAAACCCCACTATAGACAACCCCACTATAGACACTATAGACAACCCCACTATAGACACTATAGACAACCCCACTATAGACAACCCCACTATAGACAACCCCACTATAGACAACCCACTATAGACAACCCCACTATAGACAACCCCACATAGACAACCCCACTATAGACACTATAGACCCCCACTATAGACAACCCCACTATAGACAACCCCACTATAGACACTATAGACAACCCCACTATAGACTATAGACAACCCCACTATAGACAACCCCACTATAGACACTATAGAACACCCACTATAGACAACCCCACTATAGACAAACCCCACTATAGACCCTATAGACAACCCCACTATAGACAACCCCACTATAGACAACCCCACTATAGACAACCCCACTATAGACAACCCCACAAAGACAACCCCACTATAGACAACCCCACTATAGACAACCCCACTATAGACAACCCCACTATAGACAACCCAACTATAGACACTATAGACAACCCCACTATAGACACTATAGACAACCCCACTATACAACCCCACTATAGACAACCCCACTATAGACACCCCACTATAGACAACCCCACTATAGACAACCCCACTATAGACACTATAGACAACCACACTATAGACAACCCCACTATAGACAACCCCACTATAGACAACCCCACTATAGACACTATAGACAACCCCACTATAGACACTATAGACACCCCCCTATAGACAACCCCACTATAGACACTATAGACAACCCCACTATAGACAACCCCACTATAGACAACCCACTATAGACACTATAGACAACCCCACTATAGACAACCCCCACTATAGACAACCCCCACTATAGACAACTATAGACAACCACACTATAGACAACCCCACTATAGACACTATACACAACCCCACTATAGACAACCCCACTATAGACAACCCCACTATAGACACTATAGACAACCACACTATAGACACTATAGACAACCCCACTATAGACAACCCCACTATAGACAACCCCACTATAGACACTATAGACAACCCCACTATAGACACCCCACTATAGACAACCCCACTATAGACACCCCACTATAGACAACCCCTCTATAGACACCCCACTATAGACAACCCCACTATAGACAACCCCACTATAGACACTATAGACAAACCCACTATAGACAACCCCACTATAGACACTATAGACAACCCCACTATAGACAACCCACTATACAACACACCCCACTATAGACACTATAGACAACCCCACTATAGACAAACCCACGCTATAGACAACCCCACTATAGACACTATAGACAACCCCACTATAGACAAACCCCACTATAGACAAACACTATAGACACCCCCACTATAGACAACCCCACTATAGACAACCCCACTATAGACAACCCCACTATAGACAACCCCACTATAGACAACCACATATAGACACCAACCACATTATACAACCCACTATTGACACTATAGACACCCACATTATAGACAACCCCACCATAGACACTATAGACAACCCACTATAGACAACCCCACTATAGACACTATAGACACCCCACTATAGACAACCCCACTATAGACAACCCCACTATAGACAACCCCACCGCTATAGACAATCACACTATAGACACTATAGACACCCCACTATAGACAACCCCACTATAGACACCCCACTATAGACACTATAGACAACCCCACTATAGACACTATAGACAACCCCACTATAGACAACCCCACTATAGACAACCCCACTATAGACAACCCCTCATAGACAACCCCACTATAGACAACCCCACTATAGACAACCCCACTATAGACACTATAGACAACCCCACTATAGACAACCCCACTATAGACACTATAGACAACCCCACTATAGACACAACCCCGCTATAGACAACCCCACTATAGACACTATAGTAGACAACCCCACTATAGACAACCCCACTATAGACACCCCACTATAGACAACCCCACTATAGACAACCCCACTATAGACAACCCACACCCCACTATAGACAACCCCCCTATAGACAACCACATTATAGACAACCACATTATAGACAACCCCACTATAGACACTATAGACAACCCATTATAGACAACCCCTATAGACACTATAGACACCCCACTATAGACACCCCACTATAGACAACCCCACTATAGACACTATAGACAACACCCCACTATAGACAACCCCACTATAGACAACCCCACTATAGACAACCCCACTAAAGACAAGCCCACTATAGACAACCCCACTATAGACACTATAGACAACCACACTATAGACTCTATAGACAACCCCACTATAGACAACCCCACTATAGACAACCCCACTATAGACACTATAGACAACCCCACTATAGACAACCCCACTATAGACAACCCCACTATAGACAACCCACTATAGACAACCCCTCTATAGACAACCCCACTATAGACAACCCCCCACTATAGACAACCCCACTATAGACACTATAGACAACCCACTATAGACACCCCACTATAGACACTATAGACAACCCCACTATAGACAAACCCGCTATAGACAACCCCACTATAGACACTATAGACAACCCCACTATAGACAACCCCGCTATAGACAACCCCACTATAGACACTATAGACAACCCCACTATAGACAACCCCACTATAGACAACACCACTATAGACAAACCCCACTATAGAAAACCCCACTATAGACAACCACACTATAGACAACCCCACTATAGACAACCCACTATAGACACCACACTATAGACAACCACCACTTATAGACAACCCCACTATAGACACTATAGACAACCCCACTATAGACAACCCCACTATAGACACTATAGACAACCCCACAATAGACACTATAGACTAACCCCACTATAGACACCACCACTATAGACAACCCCACTATAGACACTATAGACAACCCCACTATAGACACTATAGACAATCCACATTATAGACAACCCACTATAGACAACCATTATAGACACTATAGACAACCCCACTATAGACAACCCCTATAGACAACCCCACTATAGACACTATAGACAACCCCACTATAGACCCCCACTATAGACAACTATAGACACTATAGACAACCCCACTATAGACACCCCACCCTAGACACTATAGACAACCCCACTATAGACAACCCCCCTATAGACAACCCCACTATAGACAACCCCACTATAGACACTATAGACAACCCACTATAGACAACCCCACCCACTATAGACAACCCACACTAGACACCCCACTATAGACACTATAGACAACCCCACTATAGACCTATAGACAACCCACTATAGCACCCAACCCCACTATAGACAACCCCACTATAGACACTATAGACAACCCCCACTATAGACAACCCCACTAGAACACTATAGACAACCCCCACTATAGACAACCCCACTATAGACACTACTACAACCCCACTATAGACAACCCCACTATAGACAAACTATTACAACCCCACTATAGACACTATAGACAACCCCACTATAGACAACCCCCCACTATAGACAAACCCACTATAGACAACCCCACTATAGACACCCCCCTATAGACAACCCCACTATAGACACTATAGACAACCCCACTATAGACAACCCCACTATAGACACTATAGACAACCCCACTATAGACAACCCCACTATAGACAACCCCACTATAGACAACCCCACTATAGACACTATAGACAACCCCACTATAGACAACCCCACTATAGACACTATAGACAACCCCACTATAGACACTATAGACAACCACACTATAGACAACCCCACTATAGAACAACCCACAACTATAGACAACCACACTATAGACAACCCCACTATAGACACCCCACTATAGACAACAAACTATAGACACTATAGACAAACCCCACTATAGACAACCCCCACTATAGACAACCCCACTATAGACACTATAGACAACCCCACTATAGACAACCCCACTATAGACACTATATACACATATACAAAACCCCACTATAGACAACCCCACTATAGACACTATAGACAACCCCACTATAGACAACCCCACTATAGACAACCCCACTATAGACACTATAGACAACCCCCACTATAGACAACCCCACTATAGACACTATAGACAACCACACTATAGACACCCCCACTATAGACAACCCCACTATAGACAACACTATAGACACTATAGACAACCCACTATAGACAACCCCACTATAGACAACCCCACTATAGACACTATAGACAACCCCACTATAGACAACCCTACTATATACACTATAGACACTATAGACAACCCCACGATAGACAACCCCACTATAGACAACTATAGACAACCCCCACTATAGACAACCCCACTATAGACAACCCCCTATAGACAACCCCTATAGACACTATAGACAACCCCACTATAGACA